>NW_018020621.1:493573-547546 GCF_002006095.1 Pseudomyrmex gracilis | reverse complement strand
AGAGAGAGAGAGAGAGAGAGAGAGAGAGAGAGAGAGAGAGAGAGAGAGAGAGCATGTGTCGAACAATATTTTCTTTAAATATTACATTCCGGCGAAAATATCAATTATTTGCCCACGCGGCGTGAATGTTTTTTTTTAAGCAATCTCAATTGGACAACCTAAATGTCTTTTTTTTCTCTCTCGTAACGTTCAAACATAATTGCGATATTCAAATATATCTAGCATAATTAATTATTACGGCTTGTTTAGTCACGTACGGTATTCAAATAAATAATATTTGCGGAGTGTTATTTGTTTTTCTTTTTTTTTTTTTTTAGAGGGAGATGCTCTATTTCTCTCTCTCTCACTTCAATATTAAAGAATATTCAGAAGCCCGATTGCGAGAGATGCAACTTGGATACGTATCATCCAATAATGTTTGCTCTATGCGATGTTTATTCTATATATAGGATAAACATAACTGCGGGAAGGTCTCATTATCTCGTTTTATTTCTCCATCGCGGCTTAATCCGCGCAGAATAGTACTGCGCGAGATATCAACGACGCCTCCGTGCATCGTGAGGAAACAACATCCGACTCCCGTGGCTGTGTGTTTGCGTTTTCCGTGGAACGAGCTGTGATGATCCACAGTGGTGTAGGAGATATGGTGGTGGTGGTGGTGAGCCTGCTGAAATGCAGCCTTCCTTTTCCCACTCGAGCTGAATAGGCGCGCCGCTGCTGAATAGGAGACGCTCGCTCGCGGGTGGCCTGAATTTTTAGCGACGAAAATGCTGCCGAGCAGAGCGAGAAAGAGAGAGAGAAACGTAGAAGCGAAAGAGCACTGCCCCCGGGCGGCGGAAGGTCTAGAATCGGTCGCCGCTCCCGCGGGCAACCCCTACAGGATGATTCACGAGGAAACAGTGCTCTGGCGAACTATGACGAGAAAAAAAATTTATGTCGGACATGGCGATCGTTGATGTAGAAATTAATTCGCACTTGAAAATATTTTCATGTGTTTTTTTTTTAATCGAAGAAAGTTGACCAACTTGCACAAATGTGCGATTTGTCGCATTGTTTGCGTTACGTCCTATTGTCTATCGGTTTTTGCGTCACTTTTGACGCGTCGAGTTTCCGCAACTGATGACAATAATTTCAATTTCGACATCGATATATTGCGTTTATTAAAAACTACAATTTTACAAATATTGCGGTTGCTTCTTGAATCTTCCTGTACAGACGGATGAAACTTCTATATGCACGTAGAGAAGACGATACGGGAATGAGAGCGAAAATACCTTAGCAGCTCCAGACAATAGAAAGCCTATCGTCGACCCTTCATAGAAACCTCGCCAAAAGTAGCTTCGATCGGTGTCGGAATTATTAATAACGAAACGACTCTACATGTATATACATATATATATATATATATATATATATATGTTACGTATGTACGCACACTGTTCTCGAAATTACGCGGCAAATTCGCTAAACTTCATTAAATGTCGCTGTCCGGTTATCAGGTCGTGCCGATCGATAGCTAATTAAGTAGCAAAAATAATATCCGCAATTGACATCAATTTGTCTTTGTTTTATACGCGCAAAGCGAAAAAAAAAAAAAATAAATCACGTTTGCGGAAATAATCAGTACTTCAATTTCCAACATTGTTATTTGTTCACGTCGTCATTTTATTTCGAGATGTGCGCGGGTATTAACGGAGGAACAGAGATTACTCCGAGAGATACATGTAATATGCATCACTCCGAGAGATGGGGATAAAATACATCAGGCGGTGTTTCATTTCGATAAAGGAAAACGACGACCCAACCCACGCGAGAAATGCGGAAGAGCAAGTTTTGCCTCGCGAAGAAACGTATGCGCATCGCATTAATGTTGAAAGAAAAGCGCTCGGGCGCTTCTCATCACGGAGCTATAGAACGCGGTTGCATCTCGCCGCAATTTCTTGAAAAGCATCAGACGCGAGCGCGTCGCCGGCGTAATTGAAGCTATCACGAGCACGCGCCGTTTTTAAACTCAATTTGCACTCCATGTTGCGTGTAACAGCGCGACCTTCTCTCTCTCTCTCTCTCTCTCTCTCTCTCGGCGCTAGTTTGACCTTATGAAAATGACCGCGATTTAAAATACGCCACATTTGTGACAAATTGGCATCAGCCCGACCGCTGATGAGCCTTCCGAAATGGATCATGCAAAATAGATCAACTGACCCAGTTGAGACTTGAACGGGATGAGATCCAAATGTGCATTAATGCATTCCTAAAGATACGCGCGGGAAAATGTTGATCATATATAAACCCAGAACCGAACAATATTGTGGAAGTTTTATTTGAACATCTTTCTCTAATTCCGAGATATCGATATGTGTGTGCAATTTATTTCTCGATAAATCTGAAGAATATAACGAGAAAACGCGCGATCACACGTATTTTTTTCCGCAACCACCAGAAATCATTTTTCACTGTAATTTCTACTTTGTATTTTCTGTGCGACTTTTATCTTTTTTTTTTTTTTTTTTTTTACCAATACTCAATTTAAAAAATATCAAAATATTAATTTTTGCGAGACGAATTGCTTCACGTATTTGCGCGCAGAGACCAAGTGCTAATTGGAACCCGCAAAACTGTTTCTCCCTCAAGTTTGTGCGTTTCCATAGTTTCTTGTTTATGTTCGTGAGTGTTCTCTCCCTTCTGGCTTTCGGTCGAGAGATTCCCTCGACCCCCGAGTCAAGAGATAGATCTGTTCTCTGCGGTTTCGTCATGTAGGGCGATGTCTTCGCATAAAACAAAGTGCTGTCTGTTCAATACTCGCGCGAGACCGTCGAAACAGAACGTTGTTTACGCGTTTCCTTTGAACGATTCAACCCATATAATCCTTCTTGTCGGAAAATGAAGGAAAGAGAGTCGAGAATTTCTCTCCGCCTCACTCGAGAAGTCGTACTCTCGTTTTTTTGTTTTCTTTGGAAAAAAAATTGCTTACATAATTCAATCTTCTTGTGCTTTGCGCGATTCGATCGCTCGTGCGATCTTCGGAAGATGATGAGCAACCTGTGCACGTGTCTGTCTTTGAAGATCGGGACGAGAGAGAGATTTTCTTTCGCCATATATGGAATCTCGGGATTCTTCGACCTCTCGTCTCGCGCCAGCGTGTTCTCGCGCGCGCGCGTTTCTATATACTATACCTACATGCGCTCTCACAGTCCGCTTGTTATAATACGCGTGACAAATCCCGAGCCGACGGAATTGCGGATTGTAATGAACGGTCTCGTTATGCGACGCCAAGCGGTCTTGTTTATCGCCAGCCGATTCTGTTCGGAGGAACGATATGGCATCCTCGGAAATCGATAACCATTAGCGTGTGCGTGTACGACAAACGGTGTACACGCGAGTATGTGCGTATATACAGGTTCACCGCACGCACACGATTATTATTTACATGTATTTGCACAATTTCTCCTTTATTTGTCAAAATGTGTAAATATATATATATATGTTAAATATATATATACAGGGTGTCCCAGAATTGCCGTACAATCTCTCGTAGCCGCGCGCCTGGTGTGTGTGAGCGCTCACTGACGTGCGCCTGGCTAAAGGTCTGCGCTGATTGGCCTGATTTACTCAATAATTACTCTTTTATTATAAATAATAGAAAAAAATGGTTCAGGACTTTTCGACTCAGTTTTACTTTTTCTACCTGCTACGAAAGATTGTACGGCAATTCTGGGACACCCTGTATATATGTTTGTACGTACGCAAACACAAATTTAAAAGTGTGTACAAAGTAAATTCTAAATACAAGTAATGCGAACAGAAAATGATTCTTTGTCGAGAACATTAGTCTCTTTTACGGAAATATATACTCTTATATATTTTTTCCTGAAGAGTTACATACATTTTTCTAAAAAGCGAGGTAGAAAATCGAGCTTTTATTTTATTCTCGAATTTTGAATATTCTCAACTTCCGAACAAGTCAAAAAGAAATAAAATAAAATTTGATAGACATTTTCCGCTAGTAAAAAAAGTTACTTATTAACTTTTTTTTTTTTTTTACTTCCGTATCTCGTTGTAAAGAGATTAAATTTGCAACGTTTCAATTTTTTATTAGAAGCTTTGAGAAGTAGAAATGTGATTATCTAAAAATATGCGTTAGGAAAAGCTTAAATTTGAAATTTTTATAAACCTTTCAAGAAACTTTTCAGAAATCTTTAGAAACTTTCTTAAATTTCTTAGCGTTTCATCTTTTTATAACCAGGATTAAAACAATATTAACAAATATTTTTTTTGGAAAATGTTCATCAAATTGCATTTTCTTAACTTGTTGAAAATTTCGAGAAAATAAGATAAAAGTCTGAAAATAAAAATCTAATTTTCATTTCATTCTTTGGAGGAGTGTAACTCCTCAGAAAAGGATGTTAGAACATATGTTTTATATGAAACAAACCTCCTTTAATTTTTAAAGAATCTCTTAAAATTCTCCGCATTTATTTAAAATCACATTGTATATATGCAAATGATAAAGATATAGATATATTGTTATAATATTCGCCACTGTGCTAAAAAGCTATTTTTCTCGAAAAAACGCAAGGAAGGATCTGCGCATATATTATTCTACATTTTCGTACTTTTACATCAGCCTCTGGTACTGTAATTTCCGATACATTTTTGAAGAATGTACACGAAGGCTCGCATAAATAAATGTACACACGTGTGTGCAGAGCGTAGGCGAGCGTTTCTAAAAGGACACGTTGACGACAAGGAGAGAAGGATGAACAGAATGACGTAGTTAGACCGTGTGGAATCGTTGGCGTACGCGGTGTCCCGAGAGACGGAGTGTCGCTGACAGGTTCCTCGCGCGACGAATGCCGCGAGAAAACTTTAATGCACATTGCCAAGCCGGGCTGTCATAGTTGGCAAATGCGAACCAATCTAAGTTAATTTGTCCCGACGTCCGTCGACGCGCGGACTGTAGTGGCGAAGAAAGTAGTTCGAGAATTTTCTTGCACGCGAGATCTTTTCTCTCTCTCTTTCTTGTTTTTCTCGATAAGATTTTTACGTCATTCCCGTTTGGATTCGCAAAATTTTATATTTTTGTCGCGATTTTTCCCACGAGATTCGAACACATTTATTCGCCAATCGATACGTTTGCGTCTTCGACTAACAAATTATTCGGACGAGAATATATTATTCTGCCGTTTTTAAAAAGATATAGGAAAGGTAAGTAAAGTTTATTAAATATTAATTAGAAGGACATTCCGATAAATCTATTTCTTCAACTTTTATCTCAAAAAAAAAAAAAAAAAAAAAAAACCAGCAAAAAAAAAAAAAAAAAAAAACAAATCATATATTATTCTGCCGTTTTTAAAAAGATATAGGAAAGGTAAGTAAAGTTTATTAAATATTAATTAGAAGGACATTCCGATAAATCTATTTCTTCAACTTTTATCTCAAAAAAAAAAAAAAAAAAAAAACCAGCATCAAACTGCGCGCTCCGCAGACTGTTTCAAATTTTATTGGTAGTCTAATATTTCACTCGAAGGGGTCCTAAAACGTTCGTGGTGGTTTCTCCAAGGAGAATACGGTATTCCTCTCACGTTGAGGTACGAAGAAGCGGAAGTAATAAAAGCGCGGTCAATATCGAAAGAGATCCAATCAGCAAACGCGGCTTTATCACCATTCGTCTCGCCTTATCCGTGCCGTACTCTCTCCCTCGTCGTGCTACGATTGGTTAACTGTAATAGCTCTCTCTTTAAAAACCATCAATGCCTCGATATTTCTATCCTGAAGCTTTTCATTTCAATGTCTCCGTCAGACAATCGGTTTCAATCATTAATTCAGCGTATCTAGCTGCACTGTGGTTGTGCAAATTTTTTTTTTTTTTTTTTAATCTTGAATATAATGAATATAAATTTCATAAATAATACGATAACGTCGAGAGGGGAAAAATTACGAATGAAATAAGAACAAGCTTTTGCACTTTGAGGAAATTTAAGTACTATTACCACGAGAGAGAGAGAGAGAGGAGAGAGAGAGAGAGAGGGAGAGAGAGTGAGGGAGAGAGAAAAGAAAAAAGAATCGAGTTGAGGAAGCTATTAACATTTTTTTTTTAATCATTGCGTATTCTTCGCTATTGAAAAACCACACTTTTAATTAAGAGATGTAATAATATAAACGAAACGTCTATAGAATAAAGTGATTTGTGGCGAACTTATAAAAACTCGAAAACGTCTCAAAATATAGATGTATTTATATATGCATATTTTTTGCTAATGCATATTCTTTGCTACTGAAAATCTACATATAATCTTCGAATTAAGAGAAGTAATAATAAACGAAACATATTTATAGAAGACAAAATGTTTTTTTTTGAATTTTTTTTATAAAAAATCTAAAATGATGTGTCTCAAAATATAAACGTATTTATATAACGCATATTTTTTGCTACTGAAAAACTACGTATGATTTTTTAATTAAGAGCAGTAATAATAAACGAGACATATTTATAGAAGATAAAATGGTTTACAAACTTTCTCGTAAAAAATATGTTTCAAAATATAGATGTATGTAAATATATAATGCATATATTCTGTAATATTGAAAAACCACATATATTTTCTAACTAAGAAATGTAACAATAAACAAAACATTTATAGAATAAAGTGGTTTGCATGACCTTTCTTATAAAAAATAAAAAATAATATATATCTCAAACTATAGATGCATTTATATAATGCATATGTTTGAAAAATCACGTATTATTTTTTAACTAAAAGATGTAACAATAAACAAACCATTTACGGAATAAAGTGGTTTGTGCGAACTTTCTTGTAAAAAATGACACGTCAAAATACAAATATAAATATTTATATAAATATGTTTATACAAATACACACACGTATAATATTTTTGCTATCAAGATTTATATTGCCGTGCACATAAAGAGAAAAGACCATTTGACGGTTCTTTCTTTTTTTTTCTCTTATAATCGAATTATCTTAATTGCCGGCGTGTGTTCTTGCGGGTTAAGGGTTAAGGGTCGATTTCAAGAGATGTGCTGTAGAAGTCGGGTAGAACGGGAAAAGGGTCGGATATCCTTTTTGTGGCGAACACCGCTTTCATTCTACGCTTTTTCCATCCCTTCGGCCATCTTCCTTCTCTCGCTCCGACGACGGCTTTCATCCAATTTCCCCTTGTCTTGAGAAGCTTCACGCTCACCGCGCGGCCGGCGCTTAAATGGAAGTGCTCTTTCGTGCGGCGTTCGACACCCGCGAGACCTATTGTCGACCCCGGGATTGACAGCGTCCTCGACGCGCCGTCCACGTCACAGTGATTTTCTCTAAAGTTGCGTTCCCAAGAGACACAGGCGTCATATCCTCCGTTCGGATTCTCTACCGCTGTGCTATCTATTCTTTCAATTTTCTACTTACAGACAGGATTTCCGTCGCGCTCTCTTTCCACAACTTATCTCGCTCGCACGATCAGTTAATTGTTACAAAATCTCGGAAAGGGAGTAGACCGTCGAGTACATCTTCCGCCTAACTTAATTTTTTCTCGCAAAACGTTCGCGATCGATAAGAAAAAAAACGACAACGAACGACGGCATTTCTGTCTACGACAGCTCCGCCAACGGTTTCACGTTAATGTAAACGACGTCGTGCTCGACGTCGTCGTGCTTGTATCGTGTAGATTTTACGGCGTCAGAAATATATCACTAGCAAGATTGAATGTCCGCAGTCCGCGTTTGAAAGATGACTAGTGGCTTAGTTACAGCCACGGAAAAGTTTGACCGCAAGCCCGAGAGATGAGCTTACAAGCTCAAGGAACTACGAAAATTACTTTGGCCGTCCGAAGATTCACTTTGCGAGCGAAACGGACTGATGCTATACTCGCAAAGCGCGCATGTATTGTATATTGCACGTGCTTAAAGCAAGTTTTGTGTGCGTGAATAAAGACCGTTGCCGCAAATAGCAATTAGAATTAATTAGAACTTAGCTTAATTAAAGCCCAAATTACTATTTGCCGCGCTATAAGCCAAATTTCCGGGCGCAATCTATTCCCGATGCAACGCGTTGCCTACGTAGTTAAACAACACGCTCTGTAAATGATGCACGTCTTACCTGCGGAAACTATCGATGTCGCCAAGCCAATTTTCCAGCGTCGCTCGATATAGATTAATCTCTGTCTCTCTTCCTCTTTCTCTGTCCCTCTCTCTCTCTCTCTCTCTCTTCCTCTGCGGCTTATCTACATATCTCTCGACCTTATCAGGCGCCGAAATAATCGGATATCGGATTTATCCTCGCGGCTTACGCGGGTTGTTACGCGCGCGCGCGCGAGACACAGCGCGAGCGAAGTTACAATTAACTCTTAATGAATATTTATGACGCGCAGACCGGCGAAAATTACGTCGCTCATTGAGTTAAAACCGCAGACAATAGGGCTTATTTGCCGTTTCCACGCGTGACCCTAAGTATTCCGTCGCCGGAACGGGAAGTCGCGGAAACGCATTCGCGAACGAGACTCGTGCGCGCGCCACGCAAAAAGTTGGCAACGAGTTTGCCAGAGGCAAGCGGCTCCGAGGAAAATGCACCTTGTGCTTCGCGCACACAACCTGCGTGCACGAAGAGATACTGTAACTGGGCTAACGGATAGAACACAGACAAGACAGAAATTATTCCGCGAAATTGTCGTCACGAAATGCATTTAGAAATTTAACAGAACATTTTCTTGAGCTTTTTGAAACGACAAAAGTAGCGGGAACTCCTTTGTGAAAAGGAGTTTAATTACATCGTCTTATGGTAAATAAAAAAAAACACGTGTGCGGTCAACAAAGTTGTGGACACACGTTTAAGAATTTTTTTTTGTTTTCTTTTTATAAATAAAAAATGAAAGATGTACGACTGCGCTGCGGCGCGCGTTACTTAAAAATAAAACAATGAAATATAATTACGCAATTTAATAAGGAAGGCAAGATTGTTTCCGATATCGCAGTCTATCACAGATAGTTAATTAGAATCAAATATACGTCAACTCTCGGTCTCGAGAGATTCTGTTCGAAGCTTTCAGCTTCAGGAACACGCCAGAAACACATACGATATTACGTGCGTGAACCGCGTTCATGGTAAGAGGATGCGACTTCCAACCTCGGTATATACTCACGAGACGTGATCCGCGAGGGAGGGAATTGAATGCGAAATGCCAGAGAGAGCGTCAGAATGTGCGACACGACCGGGCGGTTGCGTGGGAGCGAATTTTCCCGCCGGTGCACGCGCGCGATACGGCATTTATGGTGTCCGCAATGACGTGGCTCGGTAACAATAGAAGCCGGGGCGACCGGCGCACGTCCTGATTTCGCGGCTTGCCAGATGAAGTTCGCGAATAAAGATAAAACATTTCGCGCGCGGAAGACTCGCGCAACTGAAAGATAACGCACGCACTATCAGACACACGCGTTATTGCGGCAACCGCGTCATTAACCCACGCAGTTGACCTCGTGTCTCCGATAGATATCTAATGCAGACGATATACGTGAGAGAATTATTCGGCGACGCTTCGGGGTATTATACAGTGTACATCACAGGTATTGACACAGCTTTTAAAGGAACGAGACAAAAACTTCGAGAGATAAACTTCTCTTTTTCTCTTTCTCTCTCTCTCTCTCTCTCTTTCTCAATTTCACGGCAGTTTTTTCGTTCCAAATATTTTAGCAGTCGCATATTTTATGTCTCATATCGGTGATGTATTGCTTTATTGGCACAAATAACACACATAAACACATGTATACAGAGTGTCTGAAAAAAAAAAACTGACACAGTCGAAGTGAAGATAAATTGGGTCGGTCTGAACAAGTAAAATTTAGTCAACGAGCGTGCGGGAAGCGATGACTCTGTGTATGATGTTCAGTGAAAATCGGCTGATCGCGAGAAGCTGTGCTCACACGTCGTCGCTCGTTTGTTCCGTCTCTCGTTGCCGTAAGAGATGGCACGTAAGCTATTTTGTTTTTTTTGACGACTGAGAATTATATGCCATCTCTTCGCTCATTGGCTTTCGCGTTAATTAATTAATAACTCAGTAAACATTGCGAATTTTGCAAAATGGTAAGAGACTCTTCGGTTCAGATTGAATCCACCTTTACAATCACACGAAAAAAAAAAAGTTTTGCTATTATATGGTCGGCAAAAAAAATAGTTGATTGCACAAAATTTTTTGTTTCATCAACAAAATGTTTTGTTGGCAAAACAAAAATTTTACCAAACTTAACAAATGTTTTTTTGCTGGCCGTATAGTAACTAATTTCTTGCTATTCTAGCAAATCTTTTTTTTCCGTGCACTTCGATTGTGTGTTAAACTTTTTCGTAGACACCCTATAGAACAGAGACCTGTACAACAATCGAGAGGCAATGCCTCGCGCGCACATACACACGGTAGAACTCCAATCATTTCGAGCATCACAATTTCGACTTCTCCTTCTCATGGGCGAGCCAATAGTTTTCCCGCACCATTGACGATTTTCCGATATTCCTTGGATTACTGCGTAACTCGCAAAATGCGCGTCTGTTCTCGTTCTAAGAGAGATATATCCTTCGTCTACTCGCTACCAGTCGCTGACTGAAAGGGGAGGAAAATAATTTCGAATTTTCGAAAGAATCGAGCCACGCGGGCGCTCGAAATTACTGGATCTCTATTATTCGTTTTCGCACAATGCGTGTTCTTGTGATAACGAAACGTGATCGTTAAAGTGTTTAAGGTTTGTTAACGAGCGTCACGAAACAAATTTCTACAACCGCGAGTTGCGAATCGTCGCAGTTTGGCAACTCGACTGGCGTTGTCCTACATGACGATCATCGATCATTATAAGCAGATTTGCATAGCGAAGCGATATCCGGAATTTTGCGTCGAAGTGACGAGCCAAATCCACTAATATCCGCGCTAACATGTTAATATGATTTGTAACTCTGTAACCGTGCGCACATCCCCGCAGATGTAACCGTGCTGAATACACACTTAACCGTCGATACGTCCGTCTATTAATATTATTATCGTATCGATATATTATTATATTCCAACATGCGAAAGTACATTACTGGGGTGAAAGCGCATATCACGTGAGAGATATGATATCGCGTGTGATATTTCGCGATGCGGAAATAAATCCGCATTCAAAAGCAAGACGCGCGCGCGCGTTTCTCTCGCGCTTATCTTTTGAAACGTTATCACACTATGTATTTAATAAATACATTATAGTTGGACTCTCGAGCGGTCTGCTTTTGCTGACCGGCAACTTCTGAACGGGGAAACATCAGAAAGACGACGGTGTGATATATAACGTCGTCACATGCTTCAAAGGGTTAAACGTCGCGGCGACATTACGGTTGCATTAATTAGGCAAGCACGCCAGAGACTTATCGCTAATGAAACTGCCACTTGATTAAGATGCAAACGAGACGCTTCTCACGCTGGAGTATACGCGCGCACGTACAACCACGCGTGTCGACTCGAGGCCCCGGGCCGAGCCGAGGCCTCGACCTCTCGAGGCCTCTCCCTCTCCACGATTGCGAGTCCATAAATCTCAATCCCGTAAACTCAAACACCGGCGGAATTGCAAATCGTAAGTAACAAACTGTGCGACGCAAAGACTCGCGGCATCACAACGGAGACCCCGTCGGGGTCGGTAGCCCCGGCTCTTTGTAGCGGGAAAACGAGAGGATCGGTAAGGCGTCCCGAACTACATCACCACCACCACCACCACCGCTTCGTCTATCGCCGCGCCTTCACCACCGTCGTCGTCGCGCCTTTGTCAATATTAGGTTTCTCCGTGATTACGTAATAAAGTAAACGTCGTTTTAACCCCTTTAGTCAGCGCTATCGACCGCCGCTCGAATTAGTTCGGTGCAAGTCATGTAAATTAGTCCCAAGCCGTAATTCAGGGAGTGGAAATTGGGGAAGGTGGCGGCGGCGGCGGCGGCGGCGACGGCGAGGGTAAGACGGCCTTATTGCCGGTGGCGACGGGTTAGAATGCCTGAAATATTACTCCGGCAATCGAGCTGTCTACGCGCGGTAGCTACGGCGGTCGCGGCGCGCGATTAAGCGAGTTTCTTTCTCTCGGGATTGAAGGCGCTCCCGAGGTGTCGGGGACCGACCAAATTACAAGAACGAGGTCCCGCGTTTTCCGACGACTGAATTATTCACACGGGGACGAGCGGTCTACTCTCCGTAATCCGCAAGCGTAATAATTTATACAAAAATAAAAGCGCGCAAAAGAGTTTCAAATAAAAAAAAAAAAAAAAAAAAAAGAAGAAGATATTTTCTTCTCACATTACGAGAGAAAATGACTGCGACAGCGAGAGAAATATACATATTTCTATTTCGCTTTGCGAATACGATATCTGTTTTTTTTTTTTCTTTTTGCCGCGTTTACTTCGCTTGTCATGAGAATCGCCATTCAATCGAATCTGAAAAAAAGTTAAAGGAAACTCCTATACACACACGCATACACACCCAATAAGAGCTAGAGACTTTTCAAGAGGAACTGAGAATCTCTCGCATTGTTGTGTGAGGTTTCCGCTTGAACTGGAATATTTGCGCCCTTCCCCAGCTGCGCGCCGCGGGTTATCGAAAACTTGTGGTGTTTCTATCCAAGTATAACTTGCGGCGTGAGTCCGAGACTCTGATAAGAGTAGCAGCGCGATAACTCGAGCGATTTCAATTCGAAGAGAAATGGATGTGTATCCAACAAGTCAACAAATTTTCTTCGTATTCGAATCGCGCATTTGAATATAATTTGACGTTTCTACAACAAGATGCGATAAATTCTCCGAAAAACCGATTATATGCAACTTTTCGGAGTAACGCCAAAATCCTCATTTTATCCGACGATGCATGCGCTTTATCCGTCAATAAATTCGTGATAAAGCCAAAATTACGGTCAAATGAGCTATATGGAGCGTATGCACGCGCCGCAATTCGATAATCGATCTTGAATTATTGAGTGGAAGTAAAACTGCCGAACAGTATCGGGTTTAGAATTTCGACCGGCAACGCGGAAAGATAGAAATCAAGTTTAATTAATTTTATTATGCGCCGAATTTTGTCCAATGAGCGGCGAGAGACGTAAAGCGGGGCCACACAGAAACGCAACACGCACACGCCGCTCTTTTTAATTAATAAATGTCATTGCGAGGCGGATATACGTCTGTTGCTCCGATTGATGTTATTCGAGTACGACAAGTTTTCGCCGCTCTCTCTCTCTCTCTCTTTCTCTCTCTCTCTTTCTCTCTCTTTCTCTCTCTTTCTCTCTCTCTATCTTCGACGTCACGTCGGAATACGCCATTCACGCGAATAATTACGATTCGTAAATGGACGTGCGCAAATTACTTTAAAAGAACGACGAAGATAGATCGTTTCCGTACGGATATTTTCGGTCCATGCAACCCTACTTCGCCCCCCTCCCTCGTGACGCTTATCGCCGTCCACATCGCGCCGTAAATCAACGAACTTCCGTAATGTACGATCCTATAAATACCATAACCGAAGGTGCCATCCCCTCACCACCTCTCTCTTTCTCTCTCTCTCTCTCTCTCGCTCTCTCTCTCTCTCTCTCTCTCTTGCCCTCTGTACGCAGCAACGTTTACCGATTTGCACGGCGCTTACGGCGTCCGCAAAACCATCGTTCGCGGTCACTTCGCGCCGTTTATCGACGATCGCCTTGCTCGGCGCGTCTATAAATTCTCAGTCACGTCGCGTGCAACCTACGAGTATGGCCGATCGCGACGCAATGGATCCGCAATTCCCCTCCATTTTCTCCTTATCCCTCGGATTCGACGAGCCGGAGACGTAGAAAAAAAAAACATCTACGTGCGTTTCTCGGCGAAAAAATTTCGAGAAATTAGATCAATAAACGTCGTTTAGCGACAAAATGTCAAAATTTCACCGTCGTGTAGACATTTGTGTCTCGTCCGATGCTGCAGCGTGTAATATTATCACTTTCGACGATGACAATCGTCGTAATTTTTCCGACACTCGTGAAAAATCTTATTGTCGATATCCGCATCAAATTTTCACGTTTCATTTGTCACGTAAGTGTTGCACGTCAAAACACGTCTCGAACGAGACGAGAAAATAATGAAGATACCGATATTTAATCCCGAGATTAAAAACGCGCTGGGAAAAACGTCGGTTTTTTTAAAACACTCGCTCGGCATCGAAAGAAATGTCGATACTTGGAGCAGTAGTTTTCCAGTGTGTTCCTCGCGAACGTACAACAAAGCCGGCGACAATTTTCCAAATAACTTCGATTTCGCGTGAGTGAGCCAAATGCGCGCCAATGATGTATCGCTTTATAACAAAGAGGATTTATCAATGTCAATTTGGCGTGCGGAGGAGGAAAGCGCGCGCGCGTCTTGCGGCCAGCGACCCGCGCGTAACGAAGAAACGAGAGTCGGCGGGTCCAGAAAGTAGGGGAGAAGGGTGAAACCGAGGGAGGTTAATTTTACTCGTGCCGTTATCGCGGGGACGTTAGAACGAGTGGGGTTAATTAATTGCGGACCTTTTTTAATTTGTCTTGCTAGACGCTGGGATTACCGCGAAATTTTTAAACCGATATATATATATACGGAAAGAGAAGCGGAAGCTCGCGGTAAATTGGAGATACTTTGTTGAAATGCGAAGAGGAAACTTGCGGAAAATTTATTTCGCTCGGAAAAAAAAATCTTACGTAATGATAAAGCGCGTGTACTTCCGAGACGTTCAGACTGCGTCTCAGAACCGCACGTATGTCATTTGCGTTATTCGGAAGCTATCGGAGTTACTGGTTGTTTTGGCTGCGTTTACTTATTTTTTTTCACACACACGCGCCACATGGGCGAGATTTGTGTTTCAAGTTGAAAAAAAAAAAAAAATCGCCGCACGCTCATTGCCGCCGGAGTCGCCTTCTTCTGAGGGGGGAGAGAAACACTTGAATCATTCTGAAAAAGAGCGCGCAAGATGGGACGCAAGATTAATTGTCTTCGCTCTGAATTAACTTATTCACTTTGTTATGGTACTTGAGCTCTATCGCGCGGCAAGATACATGGCGCATGATAAAGTAGTAAGAGAGCGGAAAAGAGCGTGAGCGCGTGAGGATTAATGAGAAAGAGGGAGAGTTTATGATACTCCTCGCTTAAAATTCGTCACATCTGACTACCGAGAACGGAAGAATTTCAAATTCGACGCGAATATTCGCACTTATACGGTCGAGCGTTTCTCGTCCAAATGAGATTCGTTCATTCTCCCGGTATTTTTAATAAAAAAACAGATCAGTTTGTCGAAAAAAGAAAAGTGACCGATTTAATTAAATAGAAAACTCATTACGTAAAATTAAGAGTACATCTGTTTCTACTCAATGTGAAAAACCAAACGTCCGGTTTCTACTCAATGTGGAAACCAAAATGTTTTTTGCATTAACAATGTGTTCACAGAATGTCGCTGCGGCTCTTTGTTACATGGCACTGGCGTTTCTAAAAATTTGCGAGAACGATTGATGGCGTTTCTGAAAATTTGCGAGATTCATTTTTACAGTCTGTCAAAGAAAAAACCACGATTTGATTTATAAATAACTTTATTACATAAAACTGAAAATACGTGCATTCATTCATTCGCTAGATTGAAACTATTTTCGAGATAATATATTGTAGTCAAGTGTGCTTTAAAGATGTCACACAATAGCGCGTCAACTGGACACTTTTCTTATTGTATCGAATACGAAAGCATATTTTTAGTTTCACATGGACAACCAGGTAGAATGGATGTACGTGTTTTTAACTTCGTACGATAAATTTTTCTATAAATTGAACCGGTCTACGTTCTTCCTTGACACAACCGCTCTGGTCAAAATCCATCGCTCATTTTGTTTGGTATTCTATATATAAAATTTAAATCTTGACTCGTCAGCGAGATTTATAGAACAAACTTATGGAATTGTGTCATATTGGTTTTTACCTTTTATAAATATCTGTAAATGGCGTGTTTTTACAAAAATCTTTTATTTAATTCGTAACGTTTGCAGCGTAATGAATAAAAAGCAATATTATTGTGTCAAACAAGTGAAATAAAACACTTTTACATCGTCAAACAAGTGAAATAAAACACAATTGCAAATTTACAAAATGTAAAATTTAAACACGTTTTATTCGCGTAATACGCCAAATTGATCTCGGCACAGCGATTTTTACAAAAAAAAATTTTAATGTTCCTTGCGCACACACATATTCTTCTTCTGCGGACGTTGCTTTACCAGGGAATTGAATAAATTTTCAGTCAGCCCATTGGAAGTGAGGATAATTGACTCGAAGCAGCCGCTGTCGGCGGGCAAGAGGTACAACTTGGTCTGCACAACTTCCGGCTCGAGACCGCCAGCTGGCGTCACCTGGTGGAGAAACGGTCAGCGCTTAGCGGATTCCAAGGAGACCGTAAGTGTGTCCTCTCGATGGGACAATTTTCGTTCTCGCGCGTAACGTACCGCTCCGGACCCCGAAGAGGGTTATTCCCGCACCGCGCGTAAAGCCCAACTTGCAGTCTTAAATAAAGGGGATAACCTTCGCACAATATGGCCGTCTCTCATCAACACTCCACGGTCTCCGGTAACGACGGTGTCGCGTTACTCTGCCGTGAATAACTCCCCAAAGTATGGTAAAACATAACGAACCCTCGGGCTCTTTATACTCTGATGTAACTACTTGAATACTACTTAGTAATTGACGTAGTTTTCATTGATTTTTCTCGAGTGCGCAAAATAAATATCACGTGATATTTTCTCAGCGCGCAATACACGTGTAAAATATGAAAAGAAATTAAATGCGCATTCGCAACATTTACAAAGTAAACGATGATTACAGAAAAAAAAAACAATTGCAATCGCGTTTTATTTAGTTTGGCATTGAATTAGTCTTTGGCATTGTTGAAAGACGACGATTAATCCGTTCCGACTTGTCGGGCTTGACGTGTGTCTTGTAATTTCATCGCGGTAGGATTGCAATTTCCACGTTCAATTTCCGCGGATTAAGCGACAGACGTGGAAAAAAAAAAGACGTAGGCACGGCCGATTACGTGATTGACTATCACCCGCGCGCACGATGCAGGGATTACGTTTAATTGATGGGAAGTGCAGCTACTCTAAGCCGGAACGTCGATATACATTCTTATTAAACGCAACATTGAGATAAACGTAAACATTGTGATAAGAGAACGCGCGATAATGACTTAAAAAAAAAGTAAAGCTTTGAATACTTTTTTGAATATGTACACACACACATTATTTATGCTAAGTTTTTTTTATATTCTCTTTGCATAGATATTAACCCCAACCCTAATGTAAATCTTCTCTTGAACTTGTTCGAGCGATTTTTGAAAATAAAATATTTTTCAACTCTTCGTGGACCGACATGGGTCCAGACCCACCCGAAAATCTCAAACCGGTGTAGTTAAAATTAGTTTTTTTAAACGCTTATCTTCAAAACTACTAGAAATTTTTTCACTTTGTTTTTTTTTTTTTATCGACGCAGAATCGTTTAAACTTTTGATTCAAAACAAAAAAAAATTGAAAAAATATTGATTTTTCGCGGAAATGTTTGATTTCAAAGTCGCGTGAGTCTCACAGACCTAGTCAGTCCAATTATAGTAGGCTGTTTTGTTTCAGTTCACGAAGAGTTAAAGAAAAACAATATTAAAACTAATATTATTTCCTTAATTTAGAACGAATAAAACCTCGTCAATTTTTTCCACTTTTTGCAATGTTTGCAACTAATAAAAAATCGCGTCGGACATAAATTTCAAGGTTTACAGAGTTAAATATACTTTAAACAATATATTTACAGAATTAAATATTTACATTTCAGACTTGAAAACAGATAATACACGATTAACACAAACAATAAGAGAAAGAGGAGAAGAAGAATTTAGTAGATAATTAAATGTTTTCTATTTTGCGAGAGAGACGCAGTTGTTTATTGACAGTCGGAGTATTTTTGCTATAATTGATTGCTATAATTCATTTGCAAATTCTTGATGAAAACTTCGCGTACCGATTCATCGCGGGAAGGAGAAGACCGTAAAATTAATCGGAAATCGTCTTAACAAAATGTTACATCGGGGAAACTCGCGTACGTTTCGATTAAAAGAACAAAAAAAAAAAAAAAAAACAACGGAACATTTTCTCGTTATGGTATTAATCAATAATAACGCTAACGAAAAAGCACGTCGCGCAAATATATAACGATAAATCTAATTATACTGCGCAATGCGAATAAAGAATATCTCGATGGGGCAATTGCGATAATACTTGATCTACGAGAGTGAAATCCTCTCTCTCGCATAGTTGCATTTTCTCTCTTTTTCTCTTCTTTTTTCTCTCTCTCTCTCTCTCTCTCCACAATCGTTCCGATACAATTCATTAATTCATTCAATTTCATTCCGAGCGCGGCCGCGCGCGCGGCTCGAAAATAAATTCCGATTTAACGTAAATCGAACGCTCTAACCGGACCGCGGCGTTCTCTGTCGCGAGAAACGGATGAAGGTATTTCGTATACAAAGCAAACAAACGTCAATGCAAACGCGGATTAGCGACGAAATGAAAGAACGTACTTTCGAATAAATTGACCCGTTGTCGAGCGAAATCGAGCATCGCGATCGCTGCCGCGCGGTGTTTATTCTACTTCGATTTTCCCCGTTGCGTCGACATTCCCTTCGATAAAACACAACGGGGCGGTACACACGAATCGCGCGCGCAAACAACGCGCGACGCGCGCGTCGTATCCCGCAGCGTTTTGATCCGCACTTAGACGACGACGTAAATATTTACCGGAGTGCGGCGGATTAAGCGAGCGACGGTAGCGTCGGCGGCGGCAGCAAAAGACGACGACGACGACGACGACGACGGCGACGACGACGACGACGATGACGCGAAGGGTACAGGACAAAATCCCGCGTGTGGGAGAGAGAAAATATTGTTTCGAAGTCGATACTCTCTCTCTGCACTCTCTCTCGTTTTTCTTTCCGCACTACGCGAAAGAAACTACAGATTGTTTCGCCGCTTATACGTAAGAAAGTTAAACACAGAAGAGCGAGTTGAGAGAGGAAAAATACGATAGGGGGATTGTTATAATCCAAGTCGCGGAGCTACGACCGATAAAACTCTTCTATTATTCTTTTTTTTTCTTTTTTTTTGAAATCACGCAGATCCTCAGCGAATTCTCGCTTTATCTCTCTATTTCTCTCTCTCTCTCTCTCTCTCAATTTCGCGCGATTACGCAAGCGGATACAATGCACGCAGCCACCCGCGTTGTACACGTACATTGTAGTAACCCGTAAACGAGATTCGCGCGGCATTATTTTTCTCCGCACTCGCGTATCGCCCGCGGTATTGCAGCAATTACGTTAATCGATCCGACTCGCGTCCGGGAAATATATTTTTAATGGATAGCGCATCTCATTTCGTAATTATCTTTACGCTCGCGGGCCCGCCGCTACCGCGAGTGCGTGCGCGCACGAGCGAGACTTCGTTCCATCGGAACGAAATTAGAGCGCGTAACTCTACCCCATCGCGCGCCCTGATTTATTCCTTTCCCGGCAAGACGCGAAATTTATTATTTTTGCGCGCACAGACCCGCACGCGGGTTCGTCTCCCGATTATTTTTTAATCGCGCGACAGGAACCGCCGCGTCCCGCATCGCGCGAGATTGAAGGCCCGGAACGGCTGTGCGTGCCCGCGCTCGTGCCCTTTTTCAAGCTCTATGGAAAATATGAAAAAAAAAACAAAAAAAAAACCGCGAAAAGGAAAAAAAAATAAAAAGCGTGCGGGATATTTTGAGGATTTACGGAATACATTTTGCTTTATTCGGTTCAGGTGGGGTGAATAATGAGGGCGATGCATTTTTCTGGTTGCGGAACGTTGCGCGTAATTTCCTTTTTATACGAAGAGTGTAATCCCCGAGGCTGCGGGTCCATTGGAACGAGTGCGGAATTTCGCAGAAGTTCGGATATTTAATTCATGAAACGTGTAAAACGGTATTACGTGTTACATTTATTGTTCAGCAGTGCATAAACTTAATTTTTTACAAGTTATGAATGTAACTTTTTGAATACCGATAGCGGTACAACTTGTAAATTACATATGATTTCGGCATGATGTACGGTAGCGCAATAAAGAGAGAGAAAGAGAGAGATACAAGCGAATTTTTCATCCTTTTGCTCTTTTGTGATTTGCGATAAAGTTGAAAAAATAATTACCGCCCATACGAAGTAATTCTGACGAATTCATTTTATTCTGTATTTACTTTATTTAGCTTTAAAATTAAATTAATTACTTGGTACTTTTGGAAATGTAAAATGCTAATTTTGTAGCCGAAACTGGAGAATGTTTCGCGGAATGTAAAATTAAATTTGCGCTTTTAACGTTATTAAAGACACATTGTAACGTGAATTTTCTTTATTAAAAAAGTACTCAAAGTATTTAATCAGACAATAACGAGAAAAAAAAAAGAAGAAGAAGAATTATTCCCACACGGAGTGTTTTTAAATTCATACTCTCCGTACACGATCGTTATAAAAATAAAACGTCACCCGTGTTATTTTCCTGTTTGTTCTGCGATCAAAATCGGCACCGAAAAAAAAAAAAAAAAAAAAAAAAACGAGTTCGTACTTTTCCTCCGTGACACGTGGTATTTACTCGTCCGTGGCATCGCTATCAATCGACGAACTGCTATTTACCGGGCGCTAACTGGCAAATAACTGATTTACCGAAAAGGTGGTTCTGTCGAGTTTTTGTCCACGTACCCGCACACACACACACACACATACACACACACTCGCACTTACACTCGCATCCGGCAAACAGTTCCACTGTACCGGACAGACGGAAATAAATTTTCGACGACCGTATTCTATCAATCGAGAGTTAGAAGGAGAAAGCAGTTAACCGGCCAATCGACGAATATCGGGCGTTCGTTAAGGTATCGATTGCTCCTTAATTGCAAAAGCGAAATTCGTGGGATCGCCACCGTACGCTGATTTAAATTATTTATTAAGCGTCTAACGACGCTTTTACCGGAAGGTTTTTGCGTGGGAACCGACGAGGAAGGGAGAGAGCAACGGTCCCGTGATAACGATAATTCACGCACCACCACAGCGCGACTTGAAACGCGCACGTGCGCGCGCGGGAACCTTATTTTACGGTCGCTTTAAGGAGCTGCGCGAGAGCTGCGAGCGAGGTCGAGCTTGCAAATTACGTCGAGTGCGCGCCCTGACGGTGTAAATCGAATCGGAAGTTCCTCTCGGGCGTGCGACCTGCCACAGAGACATAAGTCTGATCTTTCTCAGAGGCGTCTTCGGCTTGAATGAGCTCCGAAGAGCGACTTTCAGCGCATAGCTAAAGGTTTTCAATTGAATTGTGAGTTTGTTTTATGCGTCTGCATGTATATAAATATATTTCGTGTCGACAGAATTTCTCCTATTTTTCTGTCAGCAAACTTACTTAATTTATTTTAAAAAAAATATCAAACTTAAAAAAAAGTTTTTTCTTCAAAATCTCTAGTAAATATAAAGGACTTTTTACTCAGCATATTATTATCAAGAGATGATTTTTTGAAATTCGTTTGCGTAAACTCACTCAATGAACGTGCGTTTTACCGAAGAAGTAATTGTTTTTAGTTTTACGCACACTTTTTTTTACGAAACGTTTGTATTTATTTCTACATTGTCTATACAATTTTAAAGAAATTTCACGTCACGTGTATAAAGTTGCTGCGGAAGAGAGGAGAGTGATAAATAAAGAGTATGTGTGACAAATGTATTTTTAATACAGGTGTTAGACGAGGAAAATATAACACAAATATACAGAGTTAATACAACCTGTGGATGAGAGAAAAATACAAAATAATATCTTATATAAATTATTATAAGAATTATAATTATAATACTTATAATAATGTTTTGTATAATACCTTATCATATAAATATCCTGTTATAAATTTTCTATCGAATATTTTTTATTAACTCGTCTAAGCTGTGGAAGATTATTCAGACGCGTATATTGAATAATTCAATGAAACACCGAAACGTAATGGCGGTCCGATCCCTGAAAGATAAAAGCCCCCCAGTTCATTGTTAGAAAATAGGCCCGATCCCTGGCGAAGGTAACGAGAGATTGATCGGAAATTTCGACTGTAGTTAGCGTGTCGAACCCTCCGGGTCTGTAGGTGATAGATACGCTTTTAATATATCAGGGGTGAACGTCAGCGCTATCGTGAAACAGGATGGGTATAGGCTTGCGGCCGTTTCGATGAGGAGGAAAGAGAATAAAATGCGCGTTGTACTCAGGGGGAAGATGGAACCCGGCGAACGTTATCATAATGTTGTTACAGACCTCCGACGATGGGAACACGACCACCAGCGTTTTATCTTTCATGGCGACGAAAGAGGACGCCGGCAGACACTTGTCGTGTCAAGCTGAAAATCGAATCATGGGAACCGCGCCGATAGAGGACGACTGGGTTCTCCAGATACAATGTAAGCTCATAAACGACGAGAGATGCGCGAAGCTCCGGCTTTCGTTCTCCCCGGGGCGAACGGCTCTCTCTTTCCTTATTTATTCAGACGCTGGAAATCCGGTCGATTTTGACGGTTTATCGAAGGTCGTGATTCGCAGACACGCCGGAGACGCAGATCCGCCTCGGCACGTCCCTGAATCCGAACAACATACGCGAGGGCACGGACGTCTACTTCGACTGCCTCATCCAGGCGGAACCGATGGTTTACAAGGTTGAGTGGCGTCATCAGGTGAGAACGAAACTTCGCAATTGTTATTCGGAATAAGATTACAAATAATCTAATATGTTTTATTCCATTTCGAAGTTACTTTCCCCAAACAGCAAAGTTGTGTGCTTACACACACACACATACATACACGAGAGATTTAACTTGTCAAGAACGGGCTTCGAATTTAATCAAACTTACTTTCGCGCTCGATCATATATTATTTGGGGGAGTAAAATCAAAAAACTTGATCCACTGTAGTTTTTTCGACACGCGTGTTTCGGGCTTTTCGAAAAAACGAGAACGTCCGCCATGGTGACGCTTTGAAAACTCGCCGCGAACCCATGTCGTCCCATTTCGCGTCGCCGCCGCGATTGCCATTAATCAATCACGACGGTTTCTCGCCGTACAATGTTCGTCACGAGTAATTCCGTCCATACCGCCGCGCGCTAGTATCCGGCAAGTTCTAAAACCCCGGGTGTCGTAAACAGATTGGTCTCTCGCCGGCTAACAAGCTCGATTATGCCTGTACTCGCGCGGGAGCATCGACTTATATACACGTTAAGATCGAATACAAACTTCGACGCGCTCTCGAGGCATCAAACTTTTATAACAACTTGCGCCGCGAGTGCGCAACCCTCTTCTCTTCATCGTCTCGTTCTTCCGACGAACAAGATTGTGCACGGCGAGATTTTCGTTCGAACACGGCGCGCGTCTGTATACACAGGAAACAATCCCCATAATCGCGCGTTTATTTGTACAGCGACGCCGGCGGCTCCAATCTGCTGGACGCCAATTACCGTATTTTTTTTGTTCAGGGTAAGACGCTCCATCACAACGCTACGCAGGGCATTATAATCAGCAATCAGAGCCTGGTGCTGCAGAAGGTCGATCGCAAAAACGCCGGGAATTACACGTGCGTGGGATACAACACCGAGGGCGACGGCGAGAGCTTGCCCTTTTACCTCGACGTGATGTGTACGTATTCGCGCTGCGTGCGCGAGCAGTAACTGTAACGTAGCCAGAAACAGACCGGACCGTATCGGTGAAAGTGCGTTCGTTCGTGTGTACGAGAGAGAAGATTTAACGCCAGAGAGAGAATCGAACGTATGAATTATTCATCGCGCGATAGATTACGTCGACAATTTAAACAAAAAAGAGAAACATTATTCGCTACTTTTCGAGTTCTCTTTTTTTTTTTTTTTTTTTTTTTTGTGGAGCACACAATAAAACGGATTCTCGCGGATTGCTACTATAGTGAATCATTTAAAGTCATCGATCGATGGAAAACCTCTTTCGGCGATGATCCTGAACATTTGTTTATTACGAACGTCAAGTGGAACAGCCATTTCAATCGAACAACAGAAACGCGTTCCATTCGGTCGGCTTTAATTAATAAAGGATTATAACGCGCAAAGATTCGATATATTTCCGTGAATTCCCGCTGTGAAATTTTAATTCTGGGCTTACGTTCCCCAAACGGATGTCCCTCGTGAATTGGCGTGTGGAAGCCGGGTATATGTCCGGTTGTGTTTGCCCGTTTACGCGCGCGCGCAGATTATCGGACGCGATATCGAAATATTTCGGATCGCAGTAGTTTTGTTAATCAATGTTTGAATTTATTCGAGAGCACAGAGAGAGAGAGAGAGAGTAAGAAAGAGAGAGTGCGTGTGTGTGTGCGCGAGCGAGTGAATCAAAATGATATGAAAAGAAAATCGCATTACGGAACAAGTTGCGCTCTCATTTGAAAAATTCGAAATTTTGCAGTTAAACATTACAACAAGTAAGTGTAGTATCAAATATATATGTGCACAATATAAAATACAATATATAATACGCAAGTATAATCTGATGTATAAAATATGTACAACGATAACGAATTCGCGAATCTGAAAATTTTCGACTTTTTATTCTACTTGATTACAAAATTATATAACAGTAAAAAATTAACAAATTTTTAAATTTTATTACAAAAGTAATAACGAGCGCTTTGTGCGATCTTTGAGTTCCAGTGTTTAAAATTTAGCTTCTTTATTATTTCATACAATTATTTAAACGGTAAAATATATATTAAAATTTTTAATGAGTTGGCAGAGAGAACATCTCTTTTCTCGTAATTTCGCGAAAATATTTAAAAAATATGATATGCGACTGAATCATCGAGATATATAAAAATTTTTTTTTACTGAGTGTGCGACAGAAGAGGTGTTTTTTTTTTTGAAAAAAAAAAACTGTTACTTTTCGATATGACAATCACACATTCTCTATAAAGCTAATTTTATTATTTCGTCCGTCGACATTTAAAGAATGGAAATGCAATAAAATATCACTATATTCCTCATATGTTTAGGAAGAAAGCATTAACATAACGGATTCACGAGCTGCATCTGACGAGGGAGGAGAAGCTATCGTTTTGCGTTGTGCGAAACGATAATCTCTTGTCTCAATTAATTTATCGATACCGTTCGACCTTCGTGTTTCTTCGCAGTCTCTCCCACGTGCAAGCCGAATCAGACGAAGGTGCACGGCGTGGCGAAGCAAGAGAAGGCGAATATATCCTGTCAAGTGGATGCAAATCCACCGGAAGTGGAATTTCGATGGACCTTCAATAACTCGGCCGAGAGTAACGACGTCGCGCCCAGTCATATCGCGAAGATTGGCACATCCTCCATCGTCTCGTACACACCGATGTCGGAATTAGATTACGGCACGCTGCTCTGCTGGGCCAAGAATCACGTCGGCCAACAACAAGTGCCCTGTGTCTATCACATTATACCGGCTGGTAAAGTATCAACATTCAGTATTCCGTGTCGTGATGCATTCGCGAAAATGCGAAACGACAGAATCTCGATACGTGGCGTGAATTTACGATCGACGCGACTGATCATCACGGCATTGCGATATCGCGCGTAATACAGTTATATATATGCAAATTATAAACATGCAAATTCTGGAGAGAAAAAACCTAACAATAAGTAATTCAACTCGCTAATTAACGATAATTTTTTTACGAGAGGTTCGGTACAGAAAACAAAATGCACACTTTTTCTGTTCTCTATTCTATATATATATATATATATATTTGTGCTTCGGTAGATTTAAATTTCTACCATTCATATTATGTTTTCACCTTTGCTTGTTTTTACCGTAATCATCTTTTCCGTAAATTAGCAAAACTAATAAAAGTAACGCCAATGACTTCTCATCTGGGAGAGCCTTAACTCTTCCAGGAATTGCAGCTTTATGCTAATCTTTGAGATCTCTCAGATTTTGTTCGTTCAGTTTTCCAAAGTTTTACATTTGCGTAATTGAATAACTAATTCGAACCTTAGTATAAAATTAAAAAGATGTAGCCGCGCGCGCGCGCGCGTTTTGTTAGAATTATTCTATTATGTGAAATTCTAAAAAAGAGAGCTCTTCTCTCTCTCTCTCTTTCTCTCTCTTTTCTTTTAATTAAAATCCAGTGTCATCTAGCATAATAATAATAATAATAATAATAATATATGTTAGTTTTATGCAAATTGCAGTCGCGTTCAAACGTTAAAAAATGTTTAAATTGTAAAACGTAATTTAAAAAAGAATCTTTGCAACGGCGCAACGGCGTGCGTAAGCGCGGGAAAGTGACGTAAAAAGAATTTATCATATTCCTTTGTTTCTTGCGAGCCAAGTCGTAACGGTGAAACTTAATATTATTGCTTTTTGTTCGAAACTTAGAAAATACAAAAGAGTCTGACAGATCTCCTCGTAACGCCGGTATTGCCATTATTCCCGCGGCTGTGCGGGCGTGTTTCCGGCGTTACCGATGCTCAGGTTACCAATTAATCGCGGTTCGCGGATCGTATAATACTATCGGATTGCAATAGCGCGAACGAAGGAAGCGCGCGCGTGTATTGCTGCTGCCGCACGCGCACCTTGTATACAAGAACGCGGAACGCGCGTTCGAGAGAAACGTAAAAGACGGGACAACGAGCGCGCGCGCTCCTCTTTTGTCCTTCGGTCTTCGCAAAAAAGCGAATCCGACGCGGGATAAAACGGGTAAAGGGAGCAGCATCCGCGCGAAATGGTAGCAGATGTCCGGCGTTATGATTTTTCACCGACCGTAAACGCGAGAACAACTCCGCATATTTTCCCTCACTTATTTTCTTTTCTCTTTATATTTCCTCCTCCTATTATTGTCTCCCTTTCCCCGCTCTCCTTGACGGCAATACACCCGCTTCGCCACCACTCACGTATTTCCCGTTTCGTTCGCGCCCTTTTAGCCGGCTTTTACGAGCCGCAAAGTGTACCGCCGGCTAATACCTTTACGGGAAAAACCAGACAACCGTATATCTTTTACAGACCGACTCAGTTGCAAGTGGTTTGCACGTGCCAGCACACCGTGAACCGGATTTACAAGGCAACTATCACGCCCTGATTCACGAATCTCCCGCACACGCGAAACGACGTGCCGCATGACGTCGTCTCTGTGTGTATGTGTACGTGGGGGAGGGGGTGGGAAGGGGGAAGATTGCCGTGTCATTTTGACAAAAACAAAAAAAAAAACAAAAACAAAAACAAAAGAGCGCTCACAAGAGGGGCATTAGAAAGTTAGAATGAACTTCCAGAATGCGCGCCGGGACGCGCTGAAGAGTTAACTCGCTCTACTTAAATAATTAGTTTCGTTTGAAATTTAGCGCACTTTAATAAACGCGTAAAACAGAGGACACGCGAAAGTTTAACAACGCGAAGGAGATATCACACACTACACACAGTACGCGGCGCAAATAAAAAAAACACGCAAATGAAAAATTTACGATGATTGTAAAAGTAGCATCAAATGATTCGTCGGGGCTAAAACTCCAAATCAGAAATTGACGAATATTTCATTACGAGTCAAAGCTTTGAGTCTCACTGTTAAAAAAAAAAAAAAAAAAAACGTTCAAAAATACCAAACTGGCTGTCAGGTTTTTTAACGTGTGCTTTTGCATCTCATAAAATCAAATTGTTAATGTATATTTTACAGTTTTTTTTTTTTTTTTTTTTTAATATATTTTTCTCAATCCATGTCAATATATATATGTATATAAAATATATGTATACACATATGTATATGTGTCTATATATTATACTACGCGTAGACACGTGACATTCAATTTTATATTTATTTTTCCATTAAAATGTTTCATCGTTTCTCTCCCATTATCCGGTATTTCACATCACTTTTTTTTTTTTTTTTTTTTTTATAATCCCTTTTACCTATCGTAATAATTCTGGCGCACAAAGGCACGCCATTTGTCGAAAGGGCGCAGCTGAGTGCACTCGGAGAATTCAAAGGCGAAAGCTCTCCGCGATATTATCGCCGGACTTCGTGCTCATTACGAGCACTGTTATACGAGACCGCGAATATAGTTCCGTGCGCGCGCGGAGCATTTTTTAAAACGCATGCGAAACCTTATTCCCCGCGACAGGTCGACCTGACATGGTTCACAACTGCACCACCTCGAACACGTCGACCAATTCGTTCTCGGTGCGATGTGCGGAGGGTTTCAACGGCGGGCTGCCGCAGTCCTTCCTGCTGGAGGTGCGCGAGAGCAACAGCCAGGAGTTGCGTGCCAATATGACGTCGATGGTGCCGCGTTTCAGCGTCACTCATCTGGAGTCGGGCGCCCTTTATCAGGCCTGCATTTACGCCTACAACGACAAGGGTCGCAGCGAGGCGATGGTGGTTCAGGCAGGCACCTTGAGGCTGCCGGAGAAACAATTGACGTCCGAATCCGGTGAGTGAATCTTATCTGGTTGAGCGCAGCCCACAACAAAGATGACACCGTCGTCGTTCGTGCGGTGTTAGGTAGACGTGTATATCGAGGGAAAATCAAGCACAAAAGCGCGTGGATTTTGGAAACTTCATTAACATCTTTCTGAATCGCACGATGTTATAAAACGAACGGCGTGATAATTACGCAACGCGCTCTCGATATTACGCAACATAATTTGAAAAGGTCGAGGTGTTTGGATAATTATGAAGAGCCGTTGCCAATTGATGAAAAGTTATCGGCTCAATATTAATTCGTCGCGAGTGATCCGCGCAAAAAGCTCCCGGCGCTTTTATGGACCGGCGTGGAAAATCGGGTCGGGAATTAGCAATTTAATACTATCGAGCGATTTTGTTTGCTCGGCGCGCGATTGTTATCGTAATTTTTAATTCGTCCGCCCGTTCTCGCTTGACAATCGCGCTTTGTATATCTCTATTAAAAGAGAATGGGCTCTTTGTTGTTGTGCGCAATATTTAGAGCGTATTTGGACCGAACATATTCGCACAAGTAAGTCAAGCGTAACTTCAATGTCGAATACCTTTTATATCGACTTTTAGGAACGGCGCTTGTTACGTCATGCGTGATATAATTATTTCATAACGTTCACTCTACTAAGCCGCGTAACATATATTGAGCCGCGAAATTCGCTTAAAAAAACTTCGGCCGTAATAGAATTCTAAAGCGCTTGAAAGTGTTTTTATTACAGAGAAGACGGGAGGGGAGTGCGCTGTTTGGAAACAAAAATAATTAAACAGCTTGTGTTTATTTAATTCCATCTTTGCGCAATCGATTGGCATTTAATTTAACATGTCCCCCCATCAATAATTGACGTTGCAGAGCGACCGAGGCATCACGTTCCGCTGACGCCGATGGTGAGCGTGATGATCGGTGTGGTGACGGCCCTCATAATCGTCGCGATCATAGTGATGGTGATTTTACGACTTCAGCACACGCACGTGGACGAGCAGCACAAGTCGCAAATGGAAGATCACGCGAAGCAGACAAAAGCCGTTCCGATACAAAGAGAGCTGCGATTCCGCGAGGGATCGAGTCTGCTCGCGGACGAGAAGCATCCGAGCAGCCCGTTTAGAAAGCTGGACACAAGCGGCGATCTCAGCGAGAGCGACGAGAAGAATCCGGACATCATCCCACAGCAGATTACCGGTTTGTAAACATTTTTGCAAAATTGCTACGTCTATTATTCTGGATTCTATTTTTATTATTCGGGATTTTCTTGCGGGAATAAGTGTCTGTAAAATTATGTCGAGAGAAGAAAATTATATAAAATATATTAATATATTAAAATTATTTTTAAAAATTATATAAAACTTACAGTAAAAATATTTCAAACTTATATTCAAATCTTACAAACTAAACAGATTTAATTATAAATTTGTGTGTGTGTATGCGATTATCAGTTTGTATGTGCTTTTATTTCTTTTGAAATATAATTTTTTAATGGAATGACTGAATGAAATTTTTCAACAAAACTTGCGGGTATAAATACGAGTGTATTTTCCGTAGAATTGAAAGAATATTTTCTATAGAACCTGAAAGAAAATCTTGTCGACAAAGCGCCTTTAGAGTGCTTGTAAGTTTTTTGTCAAAAGTTCTTCCCCGTTTGCATTTAGACGCTCGTAAAATTTCGCGGCGAAAATTTTTGCTTATAAAACCCGAGCGAAATTTCTCCATAGGCGACGAACCATCGGAATATCTAAGGAAGAGACGTCTGGTGTCAACGATCGAGACGTCACCGTCGAGGAGTCTTCTCGAACACTCGACGGTGACTTCCATCAGCGGACACAGCAGTTATGTTGGTTACTGCACGATCCGCAACGGCATGCCACTCCATGAGTTCTCGAACTTGTCAACGAAGCACAAAAGCGTGAGTTTCCAATTGCAAGCTTTGATAATGTGAACTGCGAAACACAATATTCAAATATTCTGGGTTATTCAGAATCTCTTTGGCCAAATAACATGGTGACTTCAGTTGCTCTAACATTGAATATGTTTATTCTGTATTACATAATTGAACGAATCCGCGATTTTGAACCAAATTCAATAACCGAACTATCTCAACTTGTGCAACAACAGAACTTAGAGAACAATTAATTAATTTATATAATAATAAGTCTGCTCTCAAAGATCATATGAGCGACGCGCTTCAGTTTCAGCCGATGGCGGTGGGCGACGTCTACGAGAGTGGCGTTTGCACCTTGCCGAGGCAACACTGGCCCAGCCAGAGCGTTCAATCGATGTCGATGACGGTGAGTCCTCCGATGCTGTACGCCGGTCTGGGTGTCGTCACCAGAACGACCTGTCCGAGCGGCACGCTCCTGACGAAGGACTGCGAGACACGAATACCCAGCCAGTGCTGTCCGGTGGCTCAGCCGCAGAAAGACGCGACAATAGGCACGCCGGTGGTGATGGCCAAGAGGGAGAGCTCCGTGTGACCCTACACCCACCACGGGGCCTGTACCTGCAGCGTGAGCGAGCTGCTGTGAACCACGCCATTTGTCAATCACGAGATATAGCCGCGATCCCCGAACAACGCGAAAGTCCAAAGACGTCAAACAATTTCGAAAACGTTCACAGGTCGTGCAAAGATCATCTTTTTTAACGGACAGACAAAAGAGTTTCTATATCAGAGACGTTTTTTGAGAAACGTTGTCGTGTACACTTGTTGTTAATTTAATGTTTGACGAGATTATAAAATGTCTTTCGTTTTTTTTTTTTTGGAACGGAAAGGAATGGTTTCCAATAACGTGTCTTTCTAACGATCGTGTTGCTCGGGACGCTCCGGGCGTGCGAGCCGGTTTCGACAGTTTCATTTTTTCATCCCGACAAAACCATCACGAGTTTTTCATCTCTCTCTCTGTTGGATCAAGTGCCCTTTTCACACCGAGAAGAAGAACGAACACTCCCGGCTCTTCTCGCCTCGCGCGTGGTGGCTTCGTGATCATGCCCCGTTGGAAAATCTCGACGAGCTCATCCCGGTGCGATGAGAGAGAGTGAGTTTACGACTTGTGTGCGTGCGCGCACACTCCTGTACATACCTCGAGACGCGGAAGATATTTTGTACAAGTCGCGTATATATATATATAAATATATATATATATATATATTATAAACAATTTATTCCCACTTTTACTATGAAAAACACACAACACTGTACAATTTGTCTAGTTGATGTAATGTATAAATATGTATATGCGTTAAATCGTCGCGGAGGCGTCACCACACACACACACACACACACACACACACACACACACACACACACACACACACCAGAATAACGTATACTGAGGAGAAGACGGAAAATGATGATGATGATCATCGTCGCGTCACGACGCGCGGCGTAATTATTTACTAACGTTGACAACGTGTAAATGGAAGGTCTCGCGGGATCGGAAAGGAAAGCGGGTAAGGAAATCGGGGAAGAGAGGGAGTTGTGTGTCAGAGAGACATATCGTTTGTATTTCCATCCGTGGGAATCGAGTCGGAGCGAGAAAACGGGGGGGTTGAAGTGCGCGAGAATCGCGAGAAGTGTGCGAAATAACGAGACGAGGACGGGCAAAAAAAGAAAGAGAAGAAGAGGAAAAAGAACAGACGCAAAAAAAAAAAAAAAAAAAAGGTGTTCCCATCGCGCTTTCGTCAGTCTGCAGTATTCTGGGGGATTGCACACCCGTAAGATTAAGTGTATCTCTTGTACAATGTATAAAGTAAACGACTTCTCCTTCGAAGTAAATGTACCGAAGTATGATGAACGTTGTTTTTCCGAAGTCTTGAATCTTTATCTTCTATAGGAAAACGTGTGGGACGCCCTCCCCCCCCCCGAGACACATGGGGCGCGTGTCCCCTTAAAAACAAAAAACAAAAAAAAAAAAAAATCGTGTGGTACGTTAATCGCGATAGCAACTTCTAACTTACTGCCTGTTTCGACGCTTGTGAATCTCTCGTTGGTACTTTATTCCGGCAGAGGCTACCGGCTCCTAGACTCTTTGTATCATATAGCTTTAAAAAATAAATAAATAAATAAATAATAAACAGAAAAAAATAAATGCGAGTCGTCGAAAAAAAAAAAAAAGGCGTCTCGCCATATCCTCCGTACTGGGATAAGAGAACCTCTCTTTGTCGATCGGAGCGATTTGAGGTGTATTTTGTTTGTCACCGAACCGCTGATCGACGAAAGGTGTAAAAAGACAAAAAGGATTTTGGACGTGTGTAGTTTCTATCCTCATCCCTCGAGAGCGACTGCTGGGCGGTGCGTTTTGAGATATATGACGCGCGTCATAAATCTTTCCTTTTCGCGAAAAGCGATGATCCGTACTTTACTTACTTCGGTCTGTGCAGATTGAATTTTCGGGTGTGGAATTACGCCCTCCCGAGCATGTGCGACGATCCTGCTGCGACTGCAAGGATTCACGTGAGGAATAGAACGTATTCATTCCAAATGGCTGTGTGCTTAATGCGAGGGAAAGAGAGAGAGAGAGAGAAAGAGAGAGAGTGTGTGTGAAATATGTTTTGATATATTCGCGTATAATATTTAATAAAGTTAAGATTGATGCTGGTCTTTCTCTCTAATTGTGATTTATTTACTGACGAAGTAATTGTTAGTGTTATATTGTATTTTGCAGCGTCATTGTTGACTGCAAGATAACGGTGTTAGTGTGTTTTAAACAACAGGCAGAAATCTCGAACGAAGTTGTTTTACGTGCATTTGGAACGCGCAAAAACGCGCTCGTTTATGCAGCAGAGGAGAAGATCGCGCGTAGTTGTCGCATTTCGTCGGTCGTTAAATTAATATAAACGTTTTAAAGCGTGTCTGCTAAACGGGCGTGATACTTCTTCTGTTTTTTTTTTGTTTTTTTTTTTGGACTCTTTGGCTCCAAAGTAAAGTCACTTAGAATTTCATTTCTGGTTTTCTCCTTCGAGCGAGGAGCTCGTAGATGAAATCCCCCCAAGTTTCGCTCAAGCAGCGTCGCGTATTTGTCTATCAGATCGAAACTTTGCGCTATATTGACCATAGACGTGGAGAATGTAGGTTGTGACTGTTTGCAGTCGCGTTGCAGTCTGTTACACAAACGAACGTATGCACAGAAAAGACGTTGTATATATATATACATATTACATATATATATATATATATATATACTGCACAACAAACAAAGCACACGCGTCCGCCTTTCTGTCCGTTGTAAAGAGAATGACGGACAATCGGAGATACTTAGCGAATTACTCGATGTGTAAAAGAATTTATAGAAGAGGGCGCGAAGTCGTGCGCCCTTTCACGTAAAATCACGTAAATGTCTCGCGAATTTTCTAGGCGAACGCAACAAGAAGATTGTATCCTCGCTTAGACGTCGTCTACGTTTACAAACAAAAACTTTTGAGGGAGATCTGACTATTATTACAAAAACAAAAATCTGAGATAAAAATCGTTGATTATTATTATGATTATGATTATTATTATTATTACTATTATCATTGCCATTAATGGAATTGATGTCGGAACATTGTGAATGTACCTTGTCGAAGAGAATTTATAATAATCGTTGAAACGCCGCCGATTACGCATTTATCCTCCTCCTCCTCACCCCCCCTACCCTGAAAAAAACCTTCTCTTCTTGTTATAACTTTTGCACACGTAAAGATTGTAACTGTATACAGCAGAGGAACAAGAGAAAAAAGATTATTATTCTACGATCCGATTAGAGATCACATGTTCGTTCGCGCGAGAACGAATCGTACAATAAAAAAAAAAAAAAAAGAAAAAAAACCAAGAAAAAACCTGAAGATTTTAACTGCCAAAAGTTTCTATTGTTTATTCGTGTGTGTGATCACTATAGGCGCACTATAATATACAATCACGATGTAAGCTAAACTTAAAATAAACAATTATAGATTCTTTCCAACAAAAAAACCAAAAAGCAACACAGCAAAAAAGAAATCCACAATCTCGTTTTGTTGTCGCGTTTTTTCTTGTCGAAAGAGAGAGAGAGAGAGAGCACGTTCATTTCAGTTCGCTGTAATCCGAAATCTTTCGACGGCCGTGCTCGTCGAACGCATCGCGAGGTACAATATCGCAGGGCGGTGGCCAGACATTGTTATCTGTAAAATAATCAATCAATAAGCACTCGTCAGTCAGTATCGAAAGACGATTTCTCGATCGAGAGAGATCGCGAGACAAGATAATTAATTGAAACGAAGATGCAATATATTTCGACTGAATGCGGCGTCGGTCGCACCACTGCCTCCTGTAATTCTATATATATATATACATATATATATATATATATACATAGTATATCGTTCGAAAGTACGATACACATCACACAAGAGAGAGGATATCATTTTTTTAAAGAACGGAGATATGCGTACGCAGAATCCGTTCTTGTGCGCATTTACTGCCTGTATATCGTGATAACGAGACCGAATCTGACCAGCCGCCGCTTGCGCGAGACAACATTGAAGTTTGTATATGTATTGTACTTAGTTTAGGACAGTCTCCGACACACACGAGTCTCATATACCCTCATACAAAAATGTTTTTTTGATATTGTAAATATTCTGAAATAAATAATCGTTTTTATTCACGCGGTGCGATATTTATTCAATTCCCTCCTATCTCCCTCGATGTTTCGCGAAAACCAATGTTTGTTAGCGACGATTTATCGATTTTATCTTCGTTTTTTTTTTTTTTTTTATATTTGACGACTCTACTATCGCATTGCGTATAATTGTTTACGGCAAGATAATCGAAAATTGAAAAGTCATCGAATTTATTTGTAAAATTTTTTTTTTTTTTACCATCCCAAAATTCGCTCGGCGACGTGTCGGAATACATCAGTAAATTTTCCTCGACAGTTTTAAGGATGGGCGACCTCACGCTCAAGAGAAACTCGAGAACGGTGTTTTCAGGCAGATATCGGGCCGCCTTGTCTTCCAAGTTCTGCAACACGCCTTGAACGTCCATCGACTGTAAAATCGAATAAAGCTGCGTCAGAAAATAAAATGGAAAAGTTCTCGGCTTTTATTTGATATATCAGAAATCCTTCAAACAATTCTTTTGAAGCTTCATTAAAGCTCTATCTGAGAACGTCAGCCGAGTTCTCTGTGTTTCTTTTTTGATTTTTCTGAAGGGCGAAATCGCGAACCTTTTCGCGCACCGTGTCCCCTATGTATTCGCACAGTGTGTACACCTTCATCATACAATTTGCCATTTGTCTCAGAATTTCGTCCACTGTCTTGTTTTCCAACGTCGCTATCAAGTTGGGCGGTGTCGTGTACGCGTGACACCAGTTTGTGAAAAATCTCTGGAAAATGTGTGCGCGAGGTGCGCATATATACACACATACATATATGTATATATATATGTACAAACATTTATATGTAGATGTATGCGTATATATAAGGTCACCGGACTTGATGAACGTGATGATACGGGGGCAAAGGAATCGCTTCTCCAAATTTATATTCATCGCCCTCGGTGGTGTACATAAGCTTGTAGTGTTTATAAATAATATCTTCCCAAGCCTGTCTCGGGAGAGAGAACGAACTTATATCTCGATATTTACATTTTACGCTTTACAATAAAAAGGATGAATAATAAATTAAATAAAACGAATGAGCGTGTGGTTTTAACGGCGAAAAAGATTATAAAACTGTGTTAAGGTTTTTTTTTTTTTAATTGATAATTAATGCGTTGATATTTTGTACTTGTGTATTCAATACCTCTAGAACGTGGATGTAACATGTTGGATAAACGAGAAATAATCCCGTGATAAGCATGTCGCTGTAATCCATGTGTAACTCGCGTATAATATCTTCCATTCTCTGCGCAAAATACAAATTAAATAATATATAATTACGAAAGACGTAAATCTCTTATAATTATGATTGATAAATCTTTTGAAAGGAAAATAAATATTATTCTTGATGCCAGTTTTCTGCGTGTAACCTATAGATACGAAAGTTATCGAGTTTCGCTCGCTCTCCAACATAGAATATCACCTAACGTCTTCTAAAGTATAATATATCGTTATACGAAGCGCCCCAAGTTAAAAGACACCGACGTATCTCTGATTTACGGCAACTCTTACCTTTCGCACAACTTCCTGAATTCCGTGATATTTTCCAAAGTAAATAACTCGAGTAACGTAACTTTTCTAAAAACGACAACGTATATTTGTTACACGTAAGAGCAACTTGACAATAAACTGTGATATGTAATTTCTGTTAGGTATCTGTTATTCTCTATTTTATTATTATTTATATTTTATTAATCTTTTTTTATATAGGTAAATTATAGTTATAATTTTGATATAAATTATATATTTGCAAAATTTTTCATAATCGTTTACCAAACCCGCGGCGCGAAAATTATATTGTATCACGTCTAAGAGACTTTTTCTCACTGGTTCGCTTATGTTAGTCATCAGAGTTTTGGATATTGATTGAGCGCGTGCTGCAGTGACACGTCAGTTACCAATCTGCGAATTGTAAATCGTCTTCCACGTGAGAGTAAAATTCTCGCGTGAATTTTTTGCGTAATTTTTTATACGACACAATGAAAAACCAATCTGAATGTGTCAAAGAATTCCGCATGAATATTCGTTTTTTTTGTGAAACTGTATCATGATTTATTGCAAATTTCATGTACAAAGCTGGAGTGTGCGGAACTCATTTTAAATATGGCAATAAAAAATGACATATCGTATAAAAAGAAAATATTCACGTTTCGCTTATTAATGAATTCATACATGCATCATATTTCTTTATTAACGCTGAATTATTTAATATACAATAGTGTGTATGGAAAAAAATATCTTCTGTTAACTTAAACACATTTTATTTGTAATATCCGTAAGTACCGTGAATCTGTATTTACAAAAAATGATATAAAAATGTACTTCGCTTATATAAGTTTATGAATTTTATGATATTACATAGCCTTGTTGTGCGATATAGACATTATCTCGATACATTAATATAAATAATATTTCGTAAATATAAAGAAATGGAGAATCGAACATATAATGTTCAATAACTTTCAAAAATATACTCAACAAAAAAAATGCGCTACACACAATGACACAGCGTTTTCGTAAATTTAAGAGAGAGAAAGAGAAAGAGAGAGAGAAGAGAGAGAGAGAGAGAGAGAGACAGAGAGAAAAATATCACGTTAAGGAATCGATTGTAAAAAATATCAATGTAAAAAAATCTCTTTAAAAAAATAATAATAAGTATTTGAGCAATAATAATTCGTAATTAATAATTTACATAGATACGTATATAAAATAAAAAAGAGAACAGCTATCACAATTGTTTACGGATATGTGACGTCTAAAGGATCATCATCATGTGAAACACCAATTGATATCAGGACTATCAAAACCAATTCCGCGCAAAAATAGATCGAATCGTTCACAAAATTGAGTAATTAAAAAAAAAAATCAAGTTTAGCATGCCGCGTTTTTTTTTAATTCTAATACTAAATCACATTTGTGTGCTAAGTCACGAACAAAATTGTAATTTGATTATTTCCTTGTTATGATGGGAGGTGGTGGTGGAGTTGGTTCGCTGGGATTACCGAGCCACACAGATTTACTAAAGCGGCCCTTTATAACGGGAGGTTGCCACTTATTACTGCTTACGACGTTAGTAGCCGGTTTCTCTGCCGCGATCGTTGCTATACTTACGGCCCTGAAAATGGCAACAAAAATTAATTTGATTTACTTGTACAAATGAGAAACGCATTATGCATTGCTAGCACGGTCTCTTTAAGATCCTTGCTTTAATAAATTGAAGTAAAAATCGCTTGTGCATTGTGACAACTGAATAATCAAGAACAAATCACATGTTCTATAAAAAAAAAAAAACTTCGTGATGATGCAAATTATAATCAAGATTTGACAGAACAAGGGAGGAGAAAATGAAAAGGTACTTATTATGCAGAAACAACGTTTATTAATAAAAAAAATGTACAGGTCTCTTAAACACCATTCATACTTCATAATAAATTTATAAATTTTGAAAAATACTTTATCCAATTTTGATTACCAAAGTTGTCAATTGAGTTTGACAAATAACACCGATAACACTCATATCCTCCGCCCAAATCTTCAAAAATCGTTTGTACATCTCACACAGTTTATTGTTTTGTCACTAAACTTACTGGAAGAGCGTTTTAAAAACCTCTTGTGACAAGGTTTTAAAATTCTAGTTGACAATAACATAATACATTTGAGACGACATTTGAGGATTTTAATATAAAAACAAGAGTTCGTTCTCACAAATCAACGATTATAAACAAAAGTGTAGGTAGGACATTACATGTGATATATAGAGTATGAGAGGTATTAGTTAAACAATCAAAAACTACGTGTAAGTAGTTTCAAAAAAATTCAGTAGTAAAAGTGCGCAAATGCTTACCTAAAGTATACAAATAATAAGATGATGAGTATACTTTGTTGTGAAAAGAACACAAATAACTATAATAAATTTTTTATCGGAACAAAAAATATCTTATACTTTGGATCTTCCATTTGACAAAGAATGACACGATACTAAAATAGCTAGCAATTGGCTGCTTTTTTTAGAAAACGTGAGTTCTTCTAATGCCAAGGTACTTGGTTTGGATGACTGATGGTACCCAATTTGTAGTACCTGGTGGTAGACGGCGCTTGTTGCGCCGGTGTGGACGAACTCGGTGGAGTTGCCAGAACGGGAGTCTCGGTGTTCTGCGCGGGTGCGCCGTCCCCTTTAAGAACGGAGACGCACTTCCACTCATTAATATAATTATCCTTCCACAAACGGATGCAACCATCGTCGCCGGCACTTGCTAAAATCGTTCCCATAAAGTTCCAACTAACACGCCAGACAGTACAATAATGATCGTCGAATTGCGCAACTGTGTTTATTTCGAAATGGGAAACACCGGTTTGCGTACTTTCCCTACGATAAAAAGAATAATAAATGTTTACGTCCTGATATATACAGTTTCCACATAGCTTTGACATGTAGTATGCTTACTGCGTCGGCTTCAGAGTAATTATTCGTACGTCTTTTGTGGCTATGGCTAAAGTGTGAAAATTTCTGCCCAAATTGGGAGCAAACGCAATGTCATAAACGGCGTCTAGAACAGACGATAACGCCTCGACTTTAACCCAGCGTCTACTGCTCTCAGAAAATTCGTAAATGAACACCTTTGCTCCGAGTGATGGATTGGGATCGTCGCTACCAACTGCTATCATAGGCGGATGTAACCTAAAATTTTTATTCCACATAATAAGAATACAATATTCAAGTATCTTATGTTATATCGCAGTAAAAAGTTTTAGAATTAAATATAAGGATTTTTACCTTGAAAGCGATGGATTCCAAGAAAGACTACTACACGAAAGCTTGCAATTGATATCGTGTTGCAGAGTCCATTGACTCAAATTCATAATATCAGGTGCTTCGTATATTCGAATATAGCCATCTGCGCTACAAGTGGCCAGTAAAAGACCTAAAGTCTTTGGTGCAAACTTTACATCTGTGACTGAAGTACGAGAATCTACTAAAGTTGTTCTTTTAATCCAGTGCTTGCTACCACGAGCTTCTGGTCCAGAGCCTTCACCAACTGTCAAGAACAAAGACATGTGAATTAACACAACAATATTATCGAACTAATTAGAGTCCAAACAAGTGTGTATAATTATACCGATTTCCTCCCAAACAGCAGCAGTCCGATCAAAGGAACATGTAGCAAGAACTTGGCCACATTCTGGATGCGCCCATGTGACCTTCCATACCGAGCCACTATGTGCCTTCCAAGAAGCAGTCAAGTGCCAATTTCCATGTTCGTCTTCATCCCACACCTGTTTTATGCAGATATAAATATAATACCTTATAAGTACAATTATAAAATCAAAGTTGAAATTACATTGCATTTATATTTATAAAAGAAACGATGAAAAAAAGTCAATGAATAAACAAGAAGAAACACGGTTATAAATGTTATCTTTTCGCGTCACCTCACCTTAACAAAATGATCACTGGAACACGTTGCCATTCGTTCTCCATAGTAATCATAAGCGATATCGTGTATAAGATCTTTGTGCTCTGCATTGATAGTGTGCGCCTCGAACATTGTGAATAAACAATTATGATTACTCGATATTACTTAACAAAAATGTGAAGTTCTTGTTTACTAAACACGCGATTTGTACGCAGGGTTACCAAACTCAACTGTATTGCAAAGAGCGCGTTATCTGCGCTATTGCTCATTGTAGTTTGTTCTTTTTCCATACTTTGGCTGCACTAGTTCACAGTCTATCTTTTTTTTATCTATATTAAAAGGAAAAAGATAGACTGTGAACTAGTGCAGCCAAAGTATGGAAAAAGAACAAACCTTATATATATATAAAATGGCTGCGTTCAGCAGTCTTTAAAGGGCCTTCTACAACGAGATATTAGTAATAAGTCAGAAGTCAGAAGCAAGAAATTGACCAATCACAGTCAAATCACAGAAGAATAATCGATTGTGATTAGTCAATTTCTTGCTTCTGACTTCTGATTTATTAATAATATCTTATTGTAGAAGGCCCTTAAGTCTTTGCGCAAGCGTGAGATAAAGAGTGAGTGAATAGGGGAAGTATACGTTTTGGGTGGTTCGACTGTATGTCATTTTGTGTGCAATGGCTTTAAATGGCCGCGTTGGTTCTAAAAGTAAAAGCCAATCACATTCAATTGCTACAAAGCAGTTTGTTCTGCTGAACGTGGCCAATGGGTGTGTTTAGCCGAAGCTAGCGCTACGTAGCGCTACGTAGCGGCTTCATGTAGCAGTTGCAATTGCTGCGTTACTTCTGCTGGACAGTATGGCTACGCGTAGCATGTTCTAAGTAGTGGCCGCCATTTACAATAATACNAACCGAAGAATACAACGGCGATTTGTATACAAACATATTTGCGCTTACAAAAAGCGCTGCGCGTAAGCAATACTGTCCAGCAGAAGTAACGCAGCAATTGCAACTGCTACATGAAGCCGCTACGTAGCGCTACGTAGCGCTAGCTTCGGCTAAACACACCCAATGTTAGTGATGTCGCGAATTAAATATGTTGATGCTTGTGTTACAGTATAACATGCGTTGTTGACAGCTATTTGTCAACAAGATGACATTAATCTTAAATAATTGCTGAATCTTCTTTTGCAGTGAGTATCAACGTATTGATAAGATAAGAATGTTCTATTGCAGGGAATTAGCATATTATCTTAAACAGCTTTCTAATCTATCGATTGCACTAGACAGATAACCAAGTCTCCCCAGTGAAGAAAAGCAGAAATCCAATAATTCAATTTGCTCTTAAATTTGTATACGTGGCTACATGTAAAACCGGCTATGACACCTTAATAATATACAAAATAAGTATACTATGTAACATTATTTATCAAAAAAAAAAAAAAAAACAAATTTTGTATAATCCTGTACAAGTTAAAAGAGAAGAGACAAAAATGTTGAACCGTTTCAAGTCAGTATTAATGAGTGCTGTAGGCGCAAGCGAACTTGGCCTACAGTATCCTAATGATTCAGACAATGATATGACAGATTATATTAATTCTAATTATGTTGTGGAAGTAGAGAATAAACCTTACAGCCGTCCAAGTTTTCTAGGCTTGACTGCTGAAGAGACACAGGTATTTCTTATTATTCTCATAGAAATCATATTTAAGTGATTTATAGTTTAAGTATTAACATATTAATATTTACTTTTTTGTATCTAGAACTTGTTATCTGTAAGAACAAAATGTTAATTGTGCTTGTACAGGTGAGTGCAGATCACAGAGTAAGGCCTATAATAGTTCCAAGAGATTTGAGCCGTTTGCCATGGTGCGCTGGTTACGCAGAATGTATCAATGCTGGAAAGAGCACTTGGAATGAGGATCAAGCCTCTGCAACGCGAGGAGATTTAAAATTATCAGATATCAATGTCACATTGCCTTACGTGATGTTTTCTATGTTTGACGGTCATGCAGGGTATCAAGTGGCTCTTACAGCAAGGCTACATTTACATAGGATAATTCTTGTATGTTATAGCTTCAAACAAATTACAATCACATAACCAAACTGTACATGACACACATCAGTATAAATTGTTACTTTTAACAGGAAAGATTACTAGCTATCCCAGGCAACATGCTGCTCAATGAAGATGAGAACGAGCTTATAAAGGGCAGAGACCTGGTGATAGGTGCTATAGAATTAGCGTACAGACAAATGGATCAAATGGTAGAGATGCAGGCTCAAAATGGTGGTGGTGGTTGTACAGCTATTACAATTCTGTTCCTCAATGGAAGATTATATGCTGCAGGAGCTGGAGATTCCAGGTTTTGTTATAACTTGTACACAACGTGTGTGTAGTCAGGATAAACTTGAAAGTAACTTTGACGTAACTTTCTAAACAATTAGGGCAGTATTGGTTGTCGGTGAAGAAGAACGTGCTCTTACCAGAGATCATACCCCGGACTCCGAATCGAATCGCGTCAGAGCGTTAGGCTTCTTAAGAAGCAACGAATTGCTCAAGGGTCAGTTCACTCCATTGGAGTTTAGAAAACGACCACTGCAGAAAGAACTGGGATCTATGGTTTTGTATAGAGAACCGTTTATGACGGGTTGGGCATATAAAACTTTAACGCATCCAGACTTAAAATTACCGCTCATTTCGGGACATGGGAAAAGGGTATAATTACTATTAAGAATTTTAATTATAATATAATTTTCTGGTTTATAATATCATAACTGAGAATTTGTCTGCGATATGTAGAGCAGAGTAATGGGAACAATAGGTGTGACCAGAGGCTTTGGGGATCACGGTTTGAAAGCAGCAAATACAGGTGTTAGTATCAAACCGTTCCTTTCATCACAACCTGAAGTACAGTCTCTGGACTTGGACAGTTGTAATCTAACTGAAAGAGACTGCATTGTTGTCGCCACGGACGGGCTATGGGATGTAGTCTCGGAAAAAGTAGCGGCAACAATACTTAGGAAGACACTTGCGCCGGACACACCATCATTAGAATACAGGTTTTATATCACAAAATACATTTAAAAAAAAAATAACGAAAAAATAACCGATTTTACTAATTATAATATTAAAAGTATAATACAACGTGTTCGTTTATTCGTAGACTAACAATGGGTGCTCAAGAATTGGTGCAAGCGGCAAGAGGACGATTAATCGGTAGAGTGTGGATGGGAAAACCCGAGAATCCTAACGAAACAGACGAGAAATCCTCACCAATAGCGTCGGTGGACGATATCAGTGTGTTAGTAGTACCTTTATATCCTTATTTGTGCGAACACAAGCAATGGCTAAAAACAACACAGCAAGAGCGAAAATACGCCGCGGATTTCTTAACGACGATTTGCTTTGACTATCCTATAACTAACAAATCAACTGACAATCCCGCATAATGAATCTTGACGACTGTCTGATTAGATGGTCCCCAATGAAAATAGAAACGTAGTATTATCCAGCTGGATAATACTAATGGATCACACCTACCCGCATTATTACAATAGCATTTTGCAAATTCCTGGCTGCTTATTTAGAATAATTTTAGCGACAATTATCTGCACAATAGAGCATATATTTTTTTTCTTCCTAAAGTAGTAAATTATTACATACTGCCATTACAAATGTCCTACGAGAAAAAGTCTCTTATTTATTATATTCTTACATTATTTAAACGAACATTCCAGTATGACACGTGAGAAACGTGCACAATATTCCGAAATATTTGAAACGAGCCGTGTGACTAAATATTATAGCTCGTATATAAACACTGATTTCCGGATTGTCTTTAATGTCTAAGTATATAAGATCTGTACACAATGTAACATTATATAAAAGATTAATATTTTTATATTTGTGTGCTTTTTAAAAGCGAGTATATGTTACCATGATATGTTTTCGATGTTCTAATTCGTGTTAGAATGTTTCTTTTGATCTTTTTTTATTACGTTACAATTATTAACCCTGTGGCTGCGAATATCACATACTTAAAATAGAAAAGTGAAGAAATTCCATAACAAAGATAAGATACATAGAAGTTTTATTATACAAAAAAAAATAAAAAAAATAAAACCATCACATGACGCAACCAAAAAGGATTAAGTATATTAAGTATAATATACAATAATAAACGCGCGCGCGCGCGCGCGCGCGTGTGTGTATATATGTATACACATATATATGTATATAATATACATATATACATATTCAGAAATTGTACATAAATAGATAAGATTTTGCTGTCTCTTTTCTTAAGTTCTTCTGTTTATGACATCTTGTATTAGACCATCCTGTATTAATCTGTACAGGCACATAGATTAATTTGATAGACTAATTTGTTATTATTACTTATTTCAAATAAAATACAAAAACATATATGTTATATTTATATGTACTTTTAAAGGTAGTAGAAAAAAAGCCATTTTTTATGTGTATAAATAATTTTATGTGTATAAATTTAGTTGTTTATTTGTGTTTGATGTTTTGGGATGTGTTTTCTTCTCTCTCTCTCTCACACACAGTTTTTACGTTAATATATTATAAATACTGTGAGAAATCCGTGTAGTATTCTGACGGAAGCCGAGATAACTAAGCTCCAAATCAGTTTCAAAAAGAACCACACGTTATTTGTTTAGTTCTTTTGTAAAATTTTATATTAGTGTGAATAATATCTGTTTCGAGCCAAATGTACTATATCGAATATTGTAGTCTCGATAACTAACAAATTAGTCGACTTCTCACTTCGGAGCATTGGATTCAACTGCCTGCTCCAAACTCGCAAGACACGATTTTAGCTGTCGATCATCTGTGTGCCGTCATTGTTCACCCACGTGTCGGTCATAGGTCGATCGTGTGTAAAATCTCTGTCGTTACAATTTCTCGCATGAATTTCTTACGATATTTGTATTTAGACCATTGTATGATACTTATACCACATGAGGCAAGAAGTTTATCTAATCCACAGATGAAAATGAGATGTATGTATCTTATCTTATACTTCGATTATGAGATGGCGCTACAGGTATTGGATTAGTGTTTGCTAGCAATGCCAAAAGTGTATGTATGTACAATTAACAATTGAATAAACTCGTTAGATGATGAAACAAAGTGGTTAGGCAGATGCGAGCAAAAAACACACGCGGACATCTTGTAGTTTTTTGCTCGCATCTGCCCAAATAGCTTGCTTTATGTACAATTAGCACTAATACAATTATATAATGTAAAACGCGCGCACGACAACATGTCACACATATGTAAAACTTTTTATTCTTAATTAAAATAATAAAAGATACATTATGCAAATGTAAAACTATTAACGTATTATAATTAAAATAATAAAAGAGATACATTACATTATGCAAATATATAAAACCGTTAACGTATTATATTTATTTTTATTTAATGTATTAAATTATTTAAATATCTAAAAGTGCAACATTGAAATATTATATAATATATACACATATATATTAAAAATTATATGAATAATATATTGAAATATATTTATATTTCTCAAAAATAACAATTATAATATATTTTTAAAACTTTTTAAAATTTATTTTTAAATTTACTTTTTTTTTCCCCGATAAATTCGGACTCAAACTTACGACAGAGAAACAAGATACAAAGTCGACCGTAAACAAAATTACTGCGATATTCACTTGACTTATAAGCCCTTCACAAGAAGTAATGTTTTTCGTCACGCACATAAATTCGAGAAATGTTTGGAGCGGTGTCATCCCGAAAAAGAAAGAATAAAAACGCATCAATTCGCACACGCGTTCTCAAAAACAGACTCACGAAGCCTGAGCGCTGTCGCGCTTCGTCATAAGTGGGTTGTCCCTTTTGTACGATGTTAAATTGCGAACTTTTGGGATGTGCGTGCCGGGACACGCACGTGGACACGTTTTATACGTTTACACGGAGGCAAGTGCATTTCGTCGTCGCACGGCCAGGCACATAGTACGAAACAGTTAACTCTCTTAAATTTAATTACACCGGGGACGCAACCGAAATGGGAGGCCGTCCTCTCTTTTAACAAGGTAAAATCGTAAATTAGTCTCGGTACTGTGATTTTCTCGGGAATTACATCGTTTATCGGCAAATTCTCTACGAACTATAAATTTATCTACGCTGCGTTATCGCTCGTTATATATCTCGTCACGTCTCTCTCACGAAATACATTTACAGATCAGTAATCAAATAGATTAATGATGTATCGTTGCAATAACAAAAACATTTTCAGATATTTTTAGAAACGAGATAAACATTACGCTAATTTTTTTTTTCTATCTGATCGTATTATATATATATATATATATAAGTTTCATATTTGCATTATTAACGCGTAAAATAATCTCTCGCGCATAAACTTTAAAAAATGGAATTTTTTTCTACCAAGTTTTTTGCACAGTAAGTAATCTTTATAATATTCCGTATTTTTTTTTCTCCGCTTAATGTCAGTCATAATTGACCATGATGAAAATAATTAGAAAAATGTTGTTGGTACATCGCGCTTCATTAACGTGAAAGAGCGAAGGGAAATATGAGCGGAATACCTGGTGGCGCGCGATGTTTTGTTCCATTACGGATTAAACGGTCGGGGAGCTGAAAGACGTTACGCAGCAAATTCCTGTCGACCGACGGCGATGAAGTCGGAGATGAATTGTAATGCGCCATGCATTTCCGCCAACTAAGAGCGACAGCGTAAAAGGGCGCCGGAGATAGAGTGTCGCAAATCACCGTACGAAAAGTGCTCCTCTGCGAAAGCATAGACGAGCGCAGCGCGAAAACCAAAACCGATCCTGACAGCTCGCCGTTGACCTACCATCGCGCAATTTTGTGAAAATTGCCGCGCGCCGAGACTTTAGACCGGCAGATTGGAACTCGATTTTTCCCATACAAAAATCAACATCATTGTTTTTTAAGCTTTAATGCGAGATAAAATAATAACAAAAAGTGTATTTATAAAATACACAGTGTAACGATATCTTTTAAAAATTGTTACGGCAAGTTGATTCAAATTTTTTTTCTCCCGTCGAACGTGTCGCGGAATATAACAAAAAAATTCGTTCACCCAACTAACGCTTAAAATTTTACTGTAAATTACGCGGTAAAAAAAAAAGTTGTTAGCTATCACTCCTTCGATATGGAGCGCTGTGAGAGAATATTAATGTCCTCTCGCTATTATGTCGTGATGAATAGATCCGTCACACTCGAGAGCTTTATCGCAAAGATCTCGCATGTTATCTCAAGAAAGTAATGTACAGCGGGCATTTGGGATGTCGAAAAATGGGATGCACTACTTTTGAACGGCCGTTCCGATCGCCGATATGTTTTTCATGGCGCGGGATTATGACGGGCGATCTGTCACGGTCACCGTAACGGCAACTCCAAGGGGTTGGAAAGAGCTTAATGCCTCTCTCTCTCTCTTCTGGCGAGGATGGCGCAAGAAAGAGTGTGTGCGCGCGCGTGTGTGTGTGTGTGTGTGTGAAAGGATGGGGGTAAGGAGTACGTTACCACACCATATCAAAATGGCCACAACTTAGGGGTCCTGCGCTACCCCGATATATCATCGTTAGAGAACTTTGGACGGCTTCCTGGTTCCAGCATTGATGGCTTCCTCCGATACGACATGATGTATCTGTTCCTCATTGCTGCAGCGTGGAAATGAAAATCGGATGCAATTTGAAAGTAAAAGTGCCCGTGTCCAAAACGATAACAAAACGTTTCTCGACTATTTATCTATTCGTGTCTCTGTTTACTTTCTCGATTGCAATTTTTTTTTTTTTTTTCACAATTAAACAATTAAGCGATTGTTCTTGAAAAAATCTCGGATTCGTTATCGAAGATAACAACCACCGGCAGCACATCCAATTATTCGGTATATTCGGCGAAACAAAAAATCTCACAGATTGGCCCCCCGGTCGATTAAAAGCCAGAGAATGCGGAAAATAATAAAACACGAAAGAAGCAGAGCATTTCTCTCTCGCTTTCCTGTCCGGTACAATTCGTGAGATCTTTGTGTCATCAGTAACTTTTGTCATCAGTAACTTTTTTGTCTCCCAAGATAATAGCGAGCAGTCAGTCAAGATCTGCAGAGGACAAAACGACCTAATGACGTGGATTTCCTCAAAAAATTGTATTAACTCTCTCTTTCTTTCTTTCTTTCTCTCTCTCTCTCTCTGCGAATGGACAGATAAAATGATTACCTGTACATCGGCGTGCACACGTTCGCGCATACTCGCTCGTGCGTGTTGAGAAACGACCACACTGAGCTAAATGAAGTTTTTTTCCTGCGAGCCTTTTATGCGATGTCATGCAGATAATCGCAAGCTCTTCTTTTTTTTTGTAAAAAAAGAAAAAAAAACTACATTCCCGCACGACTGTCGCTTGAAAAACGCGAAATGAAAAACGTCTCGGGCGAAGGAAAATGAATCAATTACGCATAATAACTATGAAATACTTATAAAATTAAGTCGGACAATTTTCCCATATTCTCCTAACAAGGGCTCTTCGAATATAATTGTGACCGCCGACCTGCCAACTGGAAATAATAAGGGAAATGGCGCCGTCATTTCGTCCTTAATTATGATCGCGCGCATTTCGCGTCGCTCTCCTTCTTTCACTCCCGGCGGCGTGAGAGATATCAACTTTTCCTAAATACATTATCTAGATTTCGCATCGGCGTTAATCTGCCCGGCGGTAAGTAATTAAATTTCCGCGAATGCCATTCCGCGAGGGAGTTTATCTAGAGCGGCTATAAAAAAAAATAAATCTGACTTTTAGTTGCCAGCTTTTATCGGGAAAGAGCGACGACGACGACGACGACGACGACGACGACGACAAGTCGGCAGATAAATCCGCGGCCGAGCATTTCCCATCCGCGCGCGCGCGCGCGCATCCTTTTCGCGAGTTAATGCGCTTTCCGCAGGACGCACGCTGGACGTGCAACGAGCCACGACGTGTGCGTGTGCCTTCGGAGGCTCACGTCGGTTTGCAACGACGACAGAAACGGTTATCCGATATCAAATTACCGTACGTCGAGCCAAGTTCCTCCGCGCGACGACCCGGGATTCAGATCCCCACGCCAATAACTTTATCTCCGCACTCTGACGGAACTTGTGATGGTACAATCTCCATCTGGTCTGGTTGTTACATAATTGATTGACCTTGCTTTTTTTTTTTTTTTATCTTTCGATCGAAACAAATCGCGTGAATTGACAACAAAAATTATTTAACGAGAATTTTATCGATGATTAATAATCGAAATTACGATAACGCGTGTTTCCAAGATAAGATTGTTACCACCGAGAGTGTGGGACATCGAAAGAGAAAGACTTTCGCTTTTAGAAAGAGACTACGGGGAATCGAGTTATCTCGGCTTTATCGATTTCTCCTCTTATTACCGGGTTATATGTACTTCGCGCTGTCGAGACAATCGAGACGTCATAAACCATCCGTGAATTCTCCGCATGACCAGCCAGCCGTCGCTCGGCCGCCTAGTGACAAATAGTTAGGCGTTACCCAAGCTGGTTACGGATCCTTCGACAAACACAAGCGGACAAACGCTTCCTAATTGTACTGGGAATTGTTTACGCTACCTCGTACCTTCTCACCTTCCTCTTCCGTTCATGGCTATTCCGTGTTTGCCGCTCCTCCTCCCGCGTTTCTTGCACGTCTCTGCCATCTCTTCCGGAAGAATGAACGACGAAGATTTCGTCGGAGTTTAGCACGTTCGCGGCGCTTAATTAAGTCGTCGGCGACGAGCTCTCATTAGGAGATCCCCCAGTCTTTTTTTCGCACATACATTCTGAGCTTGCCTCCCGACGTGTTCAGCTCGTCATTCGCGAGGATTTATTTTCGCTTATACGAAGAGGGTTGGAGGGGAGGAGGGAAATCCATAAATTCGCGTGTAGCGCAATGAGTCATGTACATATACGCGACATATCGGATTAATTTTTAACCGTTCTGCAGAGAAACGTATTTTTCGACATTTTTCGACGCGATATAAAAAAAAAAAAAAAAAAGAAAAAAAAGGTACAGTTATTCACGTTAATACGCGTGTATTTCCATGTTCCATTAGGCGCATAAATAATACGTCACACTATTCGCTTCTGGTGAGAAAATTTTAACTCCTCCTCGTTATAAAAAAATAATAAATTTAAAAACATATTAATATACGCACTGAAAAGATTACTTTTTTCCAGTTTTTTTAATAATTTTATTTTTATTAATGATATTTTTAAAATGGCAAATAATATCCTCAATACGCAGGTTTTTTTCACACGATATTTTTTATATATTTTTTAATCTTGATTTAAAAAAAAAATAAATGTGTTGACTTAAAATAAATTCAATATCACGTTGATGAACGATAATGCAACAGTTTCTTTCTTTCGCGGAAGGAAGAATGTAAACACTTTCGTGAATCTACACTTTGTGACTCACTTTCTTTAAGAAAAAAAACAAAAAAAAAAAACTGCACAATGCGAGCAGCGGCGATTTTCAATGACGCTATCTTTGGACAATCGGCGAATTGTGCAAACAAAAAGAATTTCCGAGCAGGATCATTTTGTCAAAGAGCCAAATGCAGCCGCAGAGTGTTGTACCAACAATGCAACGTGTCTGAGCAAATACACGGGCGCTGTTAAATATTTGAACATCCATGCGAGAGTAAACAAGACCTTGTGTTATGATATGTATCATTAACTCTATATGTGTACGCAAATCTGTCGCACTAACGTTGTACAAAGAGCTATCTTTGTGTGTCGCGGGTATTTCGCAATCAGGGTTTCTGCTGAAACCTCTACCGCGTCGGGAACTTTTTCTCGACAGATCTTTCTTCCCAGAGCAAAGAGTACTTGTATCGTCGGAAAAAGACGCTCGATATACCTGTGATAGAAGATAAGCGAATCGCGCGCGCGCGCACGAGTGTCACATTCGAACGTCGCGACGCGTCTGCCTTCCCGACTCATCCCTCGTCCGGGCGTATTGTTGTCGCAACGATACATCGATTTACTCCATCGGTTTTACTGTATACTCCCGCGCGCGGACTGGCTGCTCGTTTCGACGGTATATAAAAGTAGCGACGTGTATGAAGAAAATATTCAACATCGGTTCGCGATATAGCGCTCGTCGCTGTCAAATCGACACTCTCAGTCTGAAAACATTATCATTTAACAACAAATAGACGCGAATAAATGAGAAGAAGCAATGTGAGATCGTTTGGCGAGAGCGGGTCGCATGAAGAAGCGATTAAATAAAGTTAATAAAATATTATATCAAGAATGTCACTGATAATAATAACGCGATCTTTCATATCCTTCAGTTATTAACGCAGTCACGTCGCGTTACTATGACACTAATAATTTGTGACAACGTTATTTCGAGCAAATGCGGCCGAACTAGCGCATTTGCGGGATTAAGCGAGGAATAGGGAAAAGAAGGTTGAAACTCGGCGGCATGAAACTCGCTCGCTAGATAGATCGTAGAACAGGTGCACAGCGACGACCGGAATGCTGGTATTCCCGGAGAAAAAATATCGCTCGTTTAACACCACGGGGCTCGTTCAGCCCCACGAGGCCGATACGAGACGAATTATTGTGCCGCGCCAATCTACGAGGATTACCCGCGCCCACGAAGGGCCATCCGACAACAACGTTCGACGACTTTACGACGGCGCGGCACACACGTGCACACATACACACACACACACACACACATTCTTCTGGAAACGCATCGACGCACGTCGTTGCATCTTGAGCGTCTCGAGGATTAATCAGCCAGTCACCCGCGCGCGACGAGAATTTTGATTCCAAAAGCTTTCATAATTTCGCGTGCGAGTGAACAATTAGGACGGAAAATTGAGTTTTCGATTGCCGGATTATTTCAGTAAACTGTCCGATCGAATATTGATTGAGAACAAGACGAATCAATTTGACGACGCGCAGATTGTCATTAATGTCTGAGTGCTCAATCAGCAAACCGTAATTATTGTTTGAAAAATTTTTTCAAAATAACGCGCTTCTCATATATTAACTCAATTCGATTATCTGAAACACGACAGTTTTGATTAATGGAACATGTTCAAAGTGAATTTGTATTTTATATCTGAAGCTTGTAACTTGTTAGAGATGAAATAATTATCCATTAAGTGACTATTAAATCAGCACTAAGGCAAAATCAATTTTTCTAATGTTAAATATTCAAACTTTATCCAAGTTAACGTTGTTATAACGGGGGAGACACACTTTGAAAAATTTTCAACTTTCAATTGAGTTGCGAAAGAGTCTCTTCTTCGAACTTTTTAGCACACTTTACAAAAACCGACGGAAAATGCTCTTCTTTTTTATTTAATTGGCACGAAATTCAACTCATCAAGATTTTAACAAAGTTTTAAACATGTAAAAAAATGAGAGATTAAATCAAATTTCTCTCTTTATCGCGTTAAAAAAAAAAAAAAAAAAAAAAAAAAAAAAAAAAACAAAAACAAAAAAAAACAACAATTACAGAAAATGTTATCGTGAAACAAAAGTAATAAAATGAAAACAAAAAAAAACAGAACAAAAAGGGAGCTGCATGTGTTCGAATAAATGACGATTGGATGGGAGCAGCCATTTAATAATGGCGAATCAACGATAGACTCGATGCGCAGAAGTTCCGGCTTGTAATCGGCTCAAACAATTGTTTAACCTTATCGCGCTCCAGTAAATCCCATACAGGGTATGTATACATTGCGTATAACTACTCGGGAGAGAGCGATCAGGATTCCATAAACCAAAACTATCGCGAGCCAATGCCAAATCTCTCTTCGTAACGCATCCTCAACGAATAATGGATTTATGACGCACGCGTTAGGCTTGAAATACGCGCATTACGGATTAACGTCGCTACCATCAAACTACCCGTCTAACTAATGCACAGAGCTCTTTACAATTTGGGAGTGTTCGCATAACGGATTATCATAAATCTGTTAACGTGTAATTTTAATTCCCATTCTCTCTCTCCCTCTCTCTCTCTCTCTCTTTCTCTTTCTCTTTATCTTTTTTGACGCAATACCAAATACACGTCAGAGCTCAAAACAAATCCCATTCTTTTATTACTTTCTATAATGAGAGATTTAATGAGAAAAGATAAAAACTAAAAGATAAAAACATCAGTTGAAGAAATTCTCACGTGACAGATAAGAATTTGAAATGATTTAAGCATTCATACAATTCAGCGTAATTATCAGTGATCGATGCCAATTCAGTGTCACTCGCATTATTATAATTAACGTCCAACGGAGAGAGAAAAAGAGAGAGAGAGAGAGAGAGAGAGAGAGAGAGAGAGAGAGAGAGAGAGAGAGAGA
>NW_018020621.1:453619-492593 GCF_002006095.1 Pseudomyrmex gracilis | reverse complement strand
AGAGAGAGAGAGAGAGAGAGAGAGAGAGAGAGAGAGAGAGAGAGACAGAAAGAGACCCTCATAGGCATAAACTCCCATATGCCGAAACGGAGAACCAGAGCAAAGCTCGCATTCATTGCCCATCGGACTGTTTCCTAACATCCCCAGTCCCATTCACAACGGCAGGACGTGGTTTGCAGTAAATTAACGTTAGGCGAAGAGAGATAGCATTATAGCTATGTGCGCTTCGCGATACGTATTTGCAAGCAAACTCGTATGTGTGTGTGTGTGTGTGTGTGTTGATTGTTTATTTTAGAACTGACTCAATAACCTCACATGTGGTCTAGCTTTGGATGGAAATAACATCGCGAAAAAAAAACGCGAATCAAGTTATTTCGAAAATAATTAACGGTCGGTTTTTTAAAAAAAAACATGCAAATTTTTTATCAAAAATTATATTCCACCAAGAAATAATATAATATTGCAGAGAAAAACTGGGTTGTTGATGAACAAATTTACTACGTAAAAGAAACTAGGTCTTTCTTTGAGAATATAAATAAAAAAATTTGATATTATTTAAACGAATCCTATTAATGAAAATACAATTAAATCGGCAACAATAAACGATCTATAAGTTTCCTCGCTTTAATGTTATGTATATACGCGTGTGATATTTCAATTAATGCTGTTAGATTGTTTTTAGAACACATGATCAACATTGCAGCTCTTGTCTGCGAGAATTTCACGGCTGTTACGGTCGATATTCTGTCACCGTGTATCCGCCAATTGACTTAATGATCCGAGTGAATCTATTCTCGATGCAGGACCTAAGTGCATACACGAGGTAACATATTGGATGCTCACACGGTTAACAAGCATCTGAGCAAACAATCTCCAACAGCCTTGACAAAGCAGCTGTGACTCTTGCAATTGGGAATAAGCTTTCACGGTTTTGGGAAAATTCGTCGCGAAAGATCAGAACACATTTTAATTTCCGGTAACGGTAATCGGTTTCTTACACGAAATAACGACAAGGTAAATTAGAAACGCGTTAATGTAAAGTTGGATATTAAATAATGACACGCTTACTTATGTAAGTATACAACACGCGTTGTGTATGCGCACATAGTATATTACCGCGCAAATATATGTCTTCGAAAGTTTAACAGTGATTTCTGAATATATGAATATTATCGTTTAATTATCAAACTATATCAAATTTGTTGTTGATGTACAGACGTATACGAGCACGTGATAAACACGGTATACACACAATGGGCTATTGCATTACAATATAATGCTTGTGTGCAATATATATAGTCTGTCTCATCTCCTATTACAAGATCTTTGTCAAATATCTTAGACGACAATTTGCCATTAATAATATCAATTATCTGTAAAGTTCTCAATATCGCGAGCAAAATCTCATTTCTGTGAATTGCGTTAATTGTTGAAGAAAGAGATAATTGAGATATGACTTTGGCGAAGCGTTTCATAACATATTGAGCGATAAAAAAATATTGACTGAAAACACTTGTGCGTAATCTATCCGATGAATCACACGCCAGAATAGAAATGTGCACACATGCGTGTCACGCAAATAACTGTAATATATACTCATTAAGTTTCTAATTAAAGATCTATTTAAAATAATTATTAATTATAATATTAATTAATTGAATTAATGTCAGATATATGTATGTACATATATCAGATATATATACTATTGAAATATCCATCACACACACACACACAATACTGGCAATTGATTTAATTTGCGATAATAAGTTAAATGACTTTTCGTCAAATATTGAAATATTAAAAAAAATTCTGTTGCTCGGATGTGATTTTGAAAATAACTAAAGAGTATGACTCATTAATTTTAAAAATAAAAAAAGAGTATGACTCACACATTAACGCTATCATGTATGTATCTATCGGAAATGTTCTTCTTCGTGGAACGTAGAATCTTTCCAGAACAAGATTCTTGCGTATCGATGAAATAAATCTTGATAAGACGAGCGATAAGAGAGCGATTATTGCGCGTATTTAAACGGCAGTGGCGCGTTGTGCCGACAGACTTCGAGTAACTTTCTCACAGTGATATCGGCGCTGATTTTCTGAAGTAAACCAAAATGTCGTCGCAGAAGTACATGCTCGGTCTGGCCTTCGTGATCGCCGCTCTGGTGGCTGTCAGCACTATTCCGACTGTTAATGGAACCGACAACAGTTACGCTGCCCCCGCCAACAAGTCGCATCATCTGATCGTCGGCTACAGAATGCCCGGTGACAGACTCGTGCTCAGACAGAACATCGTCAAGAATTCTTCCTGGATGAAGGTTCAGACTGTGGAGAAGACTTTCAATGCCTCGCAGTGGGAACGCATCACCCTGTTGCGAGCGTTGGATCAGAAAACAAACGGAAACGGCGCCTACGCTAGCATCGTGAGAGGTGGACCTGGACACAGCAATGTCACCATCAAGTTCAAGAGCCAAAGAGGTCACGGCATCAACTTCATCGTTGAGCTCCACGCACGTTAAACCTGGACCGCTACTGTCACCACGACCGATATGATGATTTTTGGACAAACAGTCGGGACGAAAGAAGAAAATTGACATCTTGAAAGCTACGAGACATCAATCTTGTACGTCTTGAATTATTTATCTTCAAATTAGTACCGAAAGAAGAGATCGCACTAGATAGACTTGTTAGATGTCTCTTTGTACATATACGAATAAATCAACGTGATTACGTACAACGAATAATTGGTTATTTTTTTCCTAATTATATAAATGCTTATAAATCCATAATCCCGAACCGTGCGCACACACACACACATACACGTAATATTAGTAAATATACTTAGCCTGTTTACGTGATAAATTAATGATATGTGCTGCTTGCTCGATACACAAATGTAATATTAATCGCGTATAAAAAGCACGAAACGTGTATATTTCCATCTTCATTACGTATTTATGTTTTCTGTAATTATATTCTCTTCTACGTATTTATGTTTTCTGTAATTATATTCTCTTCTACGTATTTATAGTATATTTTCTGTAATTATATTCTCTGTCACGAGCAAAATACTCTCTCGCGTGTATTACGCGAACAAGAGTGACGAGAGAAAGAGAGCGAGAGCGAGAGAGAGAGAGAGAGAGAGAAAGAGAGAGAGAGAGAGAGAGCGTCGGGGAAGGAATCTCGAGGAAGTGTCGATAATAATGCAATTAGCGCCGAAGCGAAACGCGACAACGATCCGGGATAAAAACGGACCGCGAAGAATGTCCGCTCGCGGAATGTCTTTCTTGTATGCGCTAATCAAGCACCTTCTCGAGACTTCCGATAATTCCCCCTTCCCTTTTTTCCCTTTTCGCTTCTTCGAGGCGGAATCTACGCTGGCTCAAGTTCGGAGAGGTCGTCTCTCGAAAGAGCCCAGGCAACGCGGAACGAGAAGAGGAAGAACGGAGAGGAACATCTTCTATTTCCGAGGCTTACGTACAAAATACGGGTTTGCGCATGTATGCATGACGGCACGAGAAGGAGGAACAACCGACTGGAAAATCGTTGTCGCTTCGTGGCGCATTCTGGCGCGAGGCATCCCGCCGCTAGCTAGAAGGAACTTCGAATCGCGTTGAGGACCACTGGAAATTGGTGGCGGTATCTCAAGCTTGCGAACGACCATTTCGTTAACCTACTTATTCTACCTCCCGGTCGCTCTCCCAAAGCTCTCTCTCTCTCTCTCTTTCTCTCTCTCTATCTCCTCGCGACGCTCCGGAATACCTAGTTTGTCTGTAGTTTCCGCTTCTGAAAACTACGCGCCGAAGGTAGGAACGTAATTCGCGGTTATACGCGGTGGCCGTTCATTGATTACGTTTTAATGGATTTCGTCCGCGAAGCGCGGCGAGAGAGAGAGAGAGAGAGAGAGAGAGAGAGAGAGAGAGAAAGAGAGAGAAAGAGAGCCGATCGGTGTGGCGATGCGCGCGATGCGCCAACGCTCTCTCGACAATCCTCTGTTCCCGATGTGTAAGCGGAGTTATCGGCTACTTCGAATACTCGAGTGTATAGAGCATCAACCCGCTCTCGCGCCGCCCTCCTCTTCCCCCGCGCGAGTACCGTCACGCTGTCCCAGTTCTGTCACGAACGAAGACAGCGGACTGCGGTCTGGGCGAAGGGATTGTATATTTGTAGGCAGAAACATATATGTGCAATTTTTATATATGAAAATTGAGGTCGAGACAAGGTTATAAGCGCAACATCAGTGAAATTTTTGTGTCCGCGCCGCAACACGTGTCGTTTGCAGAACAAAAAATACGTTCCATAGATAAATTATTTCAAACTTATATTTTGTAAAATATCGCAAGACTGGCTTTTTGTTTTTTAGCAATTTTTTCGACCTTTTTATAATTGAGTTGAAAATCTCTCTCTTCGCGTTGTGGTGTAGACACAGAGGTCGGATAAATGTGGACGGTATCAGTCCGCAAACAGTAGCCATCTGTTTGGAAACCTGCTGTTATGAAAACAGCGATAAGCAGTGTTTGAACATTATACTTCTTCGTGTACATTAACTCGATCCCTCGTACACGGCAATGCAGAACACCTCCGGCAATTGAATGGATTCCTTTTATCGCGAGTTCGAAGAAGAGCGAAGAAGAGTTTGACGCCGCGCTTATAGACGCCGCGAGGTGATAGAAGGGTCGTGTCACACTTATCGTTCGGTGTCAAGAATTCTCGCGGCTTTTATTTGCGGAAAACAAATAACACACGCCGCTCACAAGTCTGACGACTCTTCCAAGCTTAGAATAAGTTTTACTTTGACTTCTCGAGTAAATTTATCTATCTCTAAACATAGCGCGCATAGTCTGCATAAAACGTTGCATCGCGACTGTTTTAATGAAAAAAAAAAATAGAAAAAACAGGGTCTAAGGTGCTATATCTATGCGGTTGGAGGTATAAAATCGGATTGGCCTGAGAATTGCGACATGTGCGACGTACGGTGTAGGACAGACAATATTATTTCCGTTACGTGCCGATAAAAATAGAAAAGGTTATAAACGTATGCTATATTTGTTTCTTGACGTGCGCACATGAGAAATATATATGCGCTTGCTTGTCGATGGATATGACACTCTAGAGTTCCACTTCGAACATCTTCTTTTTTGACGCCGATCGAATCATCGCTCTCTCGCGTATGTATGTACATATTTATATCCGCGTCTTATTTCATTCAACTTGTTCACAAACTAAACAAAACAAATCTTCCGATACCTCGAGAAACACGCGGATGCGATTAGAGTAGGTACGTTGTAAAATTCGACTCGGCTAAGCCGAAATGATTCATAACCACATACACCTCACGTGTGGATAAACGTTTGTATTAAGACACGTTGAATATAAATCATCTCTCCGCGTATATATTTCCACCGCGAACTAAAATACCGCGAATCCCAGAAAAATGCAGTTTACAACGTCTGACCTGCGTCGGGTCGTATATCCGATATACATATTACGTGTGTGTCTCTATAAAAGTCGCAACGCGGACGACGTGGCGCGCGGCTCGCCGCGGCGAATTACGTTTTATTTTTCTGTCGGCCGTGATAAGGAGAGCTCGTGTCTCGTAAAACACGTGTGTGCATAAAAAAAACTCTCTGACCGCGCACCTGGCAGCCCCGGACCGGTAATGCAAACGGGGGGATATATAAGGACCGAGGCCGCGCGGGGCCGTAAACCTGTCGCACGCGCGTTCGGTTATTGCTTATAAAGTTGCGGGACTGACGAGCGCGCGCGGACATACGCGAAAACGTCCGGGGGCTGGATGGACAACCCGATGACAGGGATCGGGCGAGAACGGATGAAAGCGTGTTTGCATGAGCATAGCTACAAAAGAGCCGCCCGTCAATCCGAAACCACAGCGGCCATTATCGGGCAATTTTAAACGGAACGCCGTAGTTACGACTCGCGCGCGCTTTAGATTCTGCAGTCGTCAAACACAACGCAACAACATACCGGCCCCCCCCCCCAACATTCGGCTCTTGGAATCCATGTGCAAACCGAGTGTCGGTTGTAACGCGCGACAACAAAGGCCCGCTGTGCGGGCAAAACGTGTGTTTTCCGAAAAGTGTACTCCCGAGTGATGGGGAAGGGGGGGGGAAGTTGTGATGGAAGAGACCTCGCGGTTATTAAAAAAAAATAAAAAGTAAATTGTGAAAAAACGCACGTGAACGCACGATCGTGACTTGTTGTGTGTCACGTGCACGCATCAAATCCGTGACTTTTCGCGTGCCGTTTTTTTATGCGATTTGTAATAAATTGCCGCGCTTTATCGCGACGTTATATCTGTTTTTGAAAAATAAAACGATATAGCACATAGATTTCTATTTTCTCAATTAATTAACAATGAGATTTTGCATTTTTTCGCACACGAGCGAGCGATGAATTTCAGCGAGTGGAAAGAGAAGGAATGTCATAAGTCGGCATATGCTTCTTGAAGCAATGCATGTGTAATGCAAGTCAGTCGAATCGCAAGCATTACGCAGCAACTCTCTCCCGAACGAAATGGTTCTAATGGATTGACCAACTGACTTGCGTTTTTCGTTTGAAACCTCCTGCGAGTCATTTGAAATCCCATGTAAAAGCTGATGAGTTTAAAGCGATGTGCGTGTCAGAGTTAAATGCATTCCGCTGACAAGTCGTACGTTTCTTTCCCGGGTGAAGCGCATTGTTGCGCGGGCCACACAACTTAAAATTATTATACGAACTCATTGATTGTCGTAATTATTATTTTTATTTTATCGAGTTTTGCAAACGCGTTCCTGCAATTTTCCAACTAAACGTCACATTACAGACACATAAATGTATTTGATTTATATGTGTATAACTTTGTCGATCGGCAGGCAACATTTGCGCGATCGAAAGGAAGATCCAGAAACTAGCATAATTATGATGAAGATCTTAGATAATTATAATGAATCCCCCCGCGTCTTGAAAGCGTTTGCCATTCTGCTCCGCGTCCTTTGACATCAAAGTTGCTGATTGGCCGCAAATGCAAGATCAGAGTCCAGACCGTCGGTGGGGTCGGCATGTGGATCAACCGTGGGTGTTCTGTGCGGTCAGCTCGTTAACCGGTATGAACTACACATCGACTGGAGTAATCTCCACCTGCTTATGTGTAGGAAGCGCGATTGACTAATATCCTTTGACGACGGGTTCCTTAAGCGAGACAACGTCTAATCGCTCTATCTCTCTTGTATTTTGATACAAGTGATTAATTTATGCGTAGTTCTGCGCATCAAGGAAATTAACACATTGCGGACCAGTCGTTTTACTGCGAGCTGTACCCAGAGAGCAGACATTTTCTTGCTCCTTTAATGTTTAATATTTAAATCCGAGAATTCTCCGTGAACGGTCGCGAGCGTGTTAGAATCGAAAACGCGAGATTTCTGACGATCCGTTCGCGATGTGTTAACGTTATTTTTTTTCTTCGTAAAGACAATGACTTTATATACGCATATTTTTTTATACATAAATAAATAACGTATGCGATTGGCGTCTGCACGGAATGCGCGGGAGATCCGGATTCGACTTCCGGCCAAGATATCTTTTTCGCAATGAAAGTTTTAAATTTCATAGCGCGGAGTAAATTGAACTATTTTACATATATGAGATGCAAATCCTATAATGAATTTTCGAATTAAAATTCATTCGAATTTCCACGTGTATTATAATTTTACACCTTTAACAAAAATATATTTAAAAAATAATATTGATTGTAAGACACCAGTGTGCGCATGCATTATAATAAATGATAATATAATATAAGATGTGATGTTAAGATTAAATAAATTTATGATTTTCCAATAAAAATCTTGAAATAAATCTTGCAATAATGTAATGTTGATTATGTCCATATCTCGTGCAGTAATCTCTATCAAATCTGTGCACGACTGTTGTTTTTCACAGTGGGCGCATCCCCATCTGTGTCAGGGCTCAAGTTATACTTAGCCCGTTTTTGGGAGGAAGATTAATTCACTCGAATTAATTATTAGAAACCCGAATTCAGTTCGCCTTTCAATCGATCGCTCGATTGAAAAGGACTCGACTCGAAAAAGATCCTGTAAAAGTTGTTGAACGGATTTGAACTCGAAACCTCTATACGTTCGCAACCCCTCCAGGTCGCGAGACCATTAAGCCGGTCCGTAGACCAGCACGGCATATTGGCATATTGGCTCGTATCCACTCTGAGATTTAGTTCTATAACGATGTATATATAAACACAAGCTACGTAAATTTAATTAGTAGTAACGTGTGTGTACGAAATAAATTTGCACCGACTGAACGCTTGAGATGTCACTTAGTCACGGCGATTTTTCTTGCATTTGTACTCGGCGCGGCTAAGGATACGTCCGTACGCGGATAAGCGAAAAGATAACCGGAAAGAAGAATTAAAAGAAGATCAGCGTTGCGAGAGCACGCGAATTTTTCAACATCAAACATTCAAGAAGAAGAAGAGCGGGACGGGGAACTGGGGCAACCAGTTTAAAAGCGCAAGGTACTTTAACACCCGAGAGTACTACTCAGTCTCGTCTCTGAAAAATCTTTTTATTCTAACCGTACATTTGTATGTACTCATATATATGTACAAAGCGGGCGGCGAGCGGCGGCGGCGGCGGTAGCGCAGTCGCTTTATACCGAGCGAATTTCATTCTCGTTTATAGTTACGACCATCGCGCGAGAAGAGTACAAGGAAGAAGAGTACATATATATATCGCGGTCATAGAAATCTATAGGGCGCGTATAATTTTTAACGTCTTCCATTTTGTAGAGAACTAAAAGTAGAGACATCGTCGAGAACGTCGGAGATCAGATTTGCCAAAAATTCTCACCGTATTTTTTTCTCTTTAAATATTGTGCATGTGTGTGTAGAGCAAATATGTGACGAAGCGAACGATAAAAATGATAGTTTTGAAACACAACAAGCAGAAATAAAAATCCAATACGCGGCTTACAAAGTGTAACATGTGTGACGTATTCTCTCGTTGAAACGAGAGAGAGTTTTCAACTGTGGCGCGCACTTTTCTAAATAAAAAGCTATTTTCTTAACTTTGCCGTCACAGTGATTTTTCTCCTTTGTCGCGCGTGTAAGAGATCGAAACGTTCTCCTACGGGGTGATTTCTGAGAGAGAGGGTATTTTTTTTGTTTTTTTTTTTTCTTATAAGTTCATCCCCCGCATCACACAGCCTACGTTATTGCGCGACACACGGAGCACTATATGAAAATTTTTACTTCCTTCCTTCGTGGTAACGTGACATTACCGTTGGGCGCTGAATTGCAACGTAGGTACGTTGCGTTCGAGAAAATGGCGTGACATATCGTGCGCGGCTTAGAGGGAAAGGTAAAACGACGCAAAGTGGTAGGCGTTTGAGACACGTAAGTAAGTGAACTATGAGAGAAGATAATCGCCGTCGAGAGGGTATGAGAGTTTCACGTCAATGAATATACTGCCCTGACATTTGAGCGAACTTGATATATCGATTTAAGGGAGAAGTGATTGACCAGGAAGCGAAAAGCTGAAACGAAAAACGTGTTAGTGTAAATTTTTATAAATTTGCACTTCTCGACGAAAATCGTCTTATATATAATAACCGTACACGAAAAATAGCCTAGAAATTAGTTACCATGCGTGATCAGCAAAAACAATCGGTTGAAACTATTAAAATTTTGATTGATGAAACAAAAACTTCAGCAGAGTTTTTCAACAATTTTTCTTGCTGACCGTGTAACGGCAGAACTTTTTTTCCGTCTAGCAATTTTACGAAAATAAAGATCTCTCTTTGATAAAGCGAGCGAGGCAACAAAAAAAAAAAAAAAAATCAAAGTTCAGTCTCAAATGTAATTATGTGTTCGCTTCTACTTAAATCTTTCACTTAGACACTGTCGTAAGCAGAAAACTATTTTTCCGAGAGACAGCAAGGTAAATCATATATTTTTGTTCCCGCCGTGTCGGTATTACGCGGAAAAAGGCCCCATCCTCAAAGAGGCAGAAAAGCAGATTGCGAATGACGTCCGACATATATGTGAGTGTGTTTGCGTATGAGAAAGACGAAGGGTCGGCTCGTAATTTCTCGGACTGGTTAGTGGAAGAGCCTCACACAGAGCAGCCGGGATAGCTGCTCGTGTCGCGAGGAGCGTGAATGTACGGAACAGTATCGATCCACGTATTAAATATTTATTCGCAGGAAGAAGTTCAATACACGGGGACGAGAGGACGGTTGTCTTTTGAAGACAGGCCGAACAAACGAAAGCGAACACGACCCGAACGAGGTGGCACGCAATTCTATCCTGACTCCTCCGCGTTCTCGTCGAGAATGGGCGAACTTTCATTATTTAGAGCGCGCGCGCGCGCCCGGCAAAAAATTGCGATCGTCGACATGTCGTTTCTATCGATCGCAGTTTGCCAACTTACTCGAGCAATCTAAGATCGCCGTGTTGACTTTAGTGAATAAAACAAAATGGCTGGAAATTATGGTATAGAAAAATCGTTGTCCCGCGAAGTTTTTACAGCGCGAGAGAAAATAACGTACAATATTCGATCAACAGTTTTAAAGTGACGTTAATTTTCTAATCTAATAACATTATTAACGTGCTCTAGAGTACTTGAAATATCGTTATTCAAGTTGCGAACCGTTTGCCCAATTAAAAAAATAGAAATGAGAAATGATTCGGGCGGCGTGGTCGAATTAGCGAAGAAAGAAGTTGTCAACACATCACGTAACGTACGGATTCATTTTTTTAATTTTTTTTTTTTTTAACGAAGCTCGGCGATTTGCGTGCTGAGCTTTAAATATTTTTTGTGTTTCCTAAGTTAGTTAGTTTTCATTGTTCAAAAAAACGTGGCGAAATCTTTTTCACAAAAGCGGATCAAAAATGAATATCAGTTAACTCGGTGACGCGACACGGTAGCAATTTACTGCGCAAATACGATTAATTCGCCGCGATATTTTATATATCGCAAATACGGCGTTATTATATATCGCTTTCAAATAAATTGTCCAAATATAAGATAGAATTACACGCCTGTTATTAAGTACGTCCGGATGTTTAGCACCAAAATATCCGCGTTGAGCGCACGGTGCTCGGAAATTAAACTATGAAAATGCAACAATAAAATTACTGTAGTGGTTCGCGCCGTCGCGGTAAAATGTGAGCGTAATTACATTAGCGCGGAATGGCTTCATAAACAAATTTCAATAAATGTGCTAACAAATTCACCGCTCTCGCAGGAGAAATGGGCGGGTATCGATCGGCTATCGCGGGAGATGCGCCGCAAACGCGCCGCAAAACGAACTGCCGCGCTATTATGTAACAACAAAATCAGAAAATTAGACTCACGGAATTGTTTCGCGCGCGTATCAATCGCTCAGAGACTCGAGGACAAACGAAAAATTACGTTAAAAGCACACTTGAGAAGTCGACAAACAGAAGTTGAGATGCGCGATCTCGCCGAGAGAATCTCAAACCGCGGGGCCTGACCTGCGGTGGATTTATTTTCAGCGTTAAATTTTTAAGGCAGTTTTTAGATAAAACGACTTTAATAGCCGCGAGCGAACAAGTTAGCGAGATGTTCGGCGGCGCGTCTTGCACCTTCATGCAGATTTTATTATCCCAAATCACGCGCCCGGAAAGTTTTTTCTTCGGTTTTATCGCGCGTTTCTTCATTTTTCCTTATTCCGCGCGTTTGTTTGGTCCACTAATCAACGAGATAAAAAGCTTGAGAGGAATTAAGACTCACATTTGGGTGTGTGTGTGTATACGTGCGCATGCACTCTGAGATACTGTTACATCGCGATAAAGAGAATCTTCTGTTTTATTACGACGGAAAATAATCCTATCTCAAAAAGTTTAATTATCTCACAAATATTGGTGTGTCCAAAATTATATGCTCTGAAATATATTAATTTATAAACTCACAAAATAGATAAAATATATAACATGAATTTGTAAAATATTAATTTTTTAAATATTCCTAACGCACACACACGTAGTCAGTAAATCTTATACGGGAAAAGAGAGAACGAGAGCTAAACACACGCATTTATCTGAGAGGGAGCGCATTACGTAAAGAGCTGCATAACGTTTCTTGGACGTTTCGCGTCTCGCGAGCTGAGTAAACGCACATCACATAATTGGTAAGACTATCGCAGATTTCCTTACATTCGCATCGTTTCTCGACGCGCCTCGCCCCGCCAGCGAGCCGCCAAAAGCGCGACTTTTAATTGCGTGCCTGGCTTGTGCTACGCGCCGCGCGGTAGCACTCTTCTCGCGAGTTTCATCCGGCCGCCTTTCTACATCCGCATACCGGGTGTTGTACTCTTAATGAGATGGGGCTCTGGGCCCCGTGCCGTAAAAAATATTTCTCCCGCATTCATCTGGAGGAGATATCGCGCCAGACAGAGGGTCTTTCTTGTGCATACGTGTTTCACGTTAGGCAGCCGAGCACCCCCGTGCGCTGCACGAAGCTGCAGCGGGGGTGCGGGAGGAGGTGTGTGTGTGTGTGTGTGTGCGCTCGCTTCTTCCTTCTCCGCGCGGAAGTCTGTGCTCGCAGGGGGTGCTTTTACCGCCTCGCCAGATAGCGCCGGTAAGTATATATACGTTCTTGGCGCTTGCGCACGATGCGCGCTATCTCGCTTCCTTCCGCGTCTTCTCTCTTTGTCACGCCGCCAGGCGCCGCGCCGCGGCGAGCCGGCTCTATCGCGCGCCGATCCCTTTCTCCCTCGCGCACAACCGCCCGATAGAGAGCGAGGCCGCACGAGCGCGCCTGCGAAGCAAAGCCGCCGCGGGTGCGAGAGAGACGCGACGAAAGGGCGCAACGGAGAGCGAGAGAGAGCCAGCGCGCTCGAGGGAGAGAACGCGCGAGACACGAGGGAGAAGGAGCGAGAGAGCCGGAGCGTTGTGTGGGGAGCGATCGCAGCTCGTCATTCGAAGCCCGCCAACGGACGAGCGAGCAGCCACGGAACGGGACCGCGATTGTAGGAACCCACGCGATTTTCACGCGGTAAATAAAAATTAAATTAAAAAAAAAAAGAACAAGTAAGAGAGTATCGCGCGCCGCACGCGACCGATAATCGGCGAGAGAAGAGAGGCGAGTATAAGTTACAACGGAGAAAAAAATTTGTACGCGATCGCTCGCGCGTTCGGCTACGAGAGCAAATTCCACGGGGTTGCACTTCGCTCGTTCGCGATACACTCGCTCGTTCGTCCTTCGAACGAAGCGCTCGGTTCGCGTTCGGTTACCTTCGGTCACGATCGGATTGGCCGGTGCAAGCGGTCTCGCGCGTTTTTGACAGTAGGAAGCGAGAGAGAAGGACTGTGTGGGGAACGCATTGACAGAAGAAAAAGGAGCGAGGAAGAAACGAGAGAGAGGGAGAAAGAGAGAGAGAGAGAAAGAGAAAGCAAAGGGGTGTCGATAAGAGTGGTGGAAGCAAAACAAAACCGCTCTGACAGTGATCAAAAGTGACCGCGTATCCCTCCCGAACATCGTCAATCCATTCTGATATATATTGTCAAGGTCGGGACACACGAGAAATTAAACTCGGAACAATCGGGGGAGCTTACGGCGACAAGCGGCGAGAAAAGAAAAAAACGTCACATTGCTCGATTTCCGCGTTCCGGTGATCTGTGTGTGGTTTCGTTTCCGCGAGCCGAGAGTATCGGCACGAAAAAAAGAAAAATCGAGTGTTATCAGAAGGGAAAGTGGAACATATACCGTCGTGTACTGTCGTATCTCTCTGTAACTTCGGAGTGATTAAGTGTCTTCTTCGATCGACCTCATCTTCGATTCGACTGGTGGGTGAACTCGCGCGACGCGCGTCCTCCCTCGTCGGAGCGTATTGCCGAATTCGCCGAAATTCGGAGCAGTCCAGAGTTTCCGCCGACGCAGCGTTTTCCACGCACCAGGTTTAACCCGCTCCCGAATTAACCCGCAAAACGTCACTTTCTTCGACGCTCGCGTCGTACATCGCGTCGAATTTTGCTCGACGACGTCTCACGATTTCGGAAAAGACGAAAGACGTAACAGAGAGAGAGAGAGAGACGTGTTTTTGCCGCGCGCGTGAGAGAAAACTGTCAATTCTCTCGCTGCGAACCTATCGCGACGCAACGTAATTAACTATCGGCAGTTCAGCGCTCGAGCTGCGGGGCCAACCTTCGAGAGTCGCGAGACGAGAATCAGCGACTAAATTCAGATCGATTCCGTGTTCTGAAACGCGGCGCGGTGTTGAGAAGCAAGTCGGATTGCTCCGCGCGCGCAAAAGCGAGAATAATCCAAACGAGGAGAGATTCCGCAACGGGTTATTGCAGCTAGTGCATCGGCACGTGTTCTCTCTCCCCCGAGAAGCAATCAAGGGATACGAGAATTATTGACGATCGAAAGTGAACGCGCGCGATACGTACGTTGAGCTTGTGCGCGTCGAGCGAGAGAGAGAGAGAGAGAGAAAGAGGAGTGAATTTGGTTACCGGACCGTTTGCCACGAGTCCCGTTAGTAGCCACTTTGCGTGACGCATTTCTCGCGCGTGTGTGTTTTATTTTTTTTGTGCTCTTTCGTGGATTGCCAAGTGACAAGAGAAAGAGGTACGGATGACAAGTCGACAGTGCTGAAAAAAGAGTGACGTATAAATTTGTGCGCGTTGTCGTCGTCGTCGTCGTCACACGAGAAGCGAGGCTGCCGCGATATATCGATCTCCGTGACGTCACACCGCGACTTCGATTGATTCGTCAGTTTGTCCGATTTCACCTTCACGCGAACACGAAACACGGGTACGGGTTGTCACGTCGCATTTTTGTCCGCAATTCGAGTCGCGCTTTTTTTTTTATTTCGGAATAGTCGGTGCGCACATCCGTGATACGTTCCTCGTCTCGCGAGCGAGACGTGCTTCGCGCGCGAGAAAAGCACTAACTTTGACGCGCAACAAAACACATCCGCGAGCACCGGTCTAATTATTGTCGGCGCGTCGCGCGATTATTCATCGAGAGAGCTCCGGTTCTTGAGCGCGCGAATCGTCTCGAAACCGCGAATCTGCTCCTTTCGCGTTTTCACTTCGGATTACGCGATCGCGAATCGGCAGCCTCCGCACGGTCGTTCGTCCCGACGACGATAAGCCCCGGGCGGTGCTCTCACGTGACGACAGTGCAGACACTGCCTCCTCGGTCACTTAAAACAAGTGAGTACATTTATGTATCATAAAGTTGTACAAACCGCCGATTGCCTGTCGAGCTATCCTTTCAACCGGGAATGAGGTTTTAAACTGCAAGTTTTTAAACTGGTGTTTCTCCTCGGTGGATGTTTCTAATGCGAGAGACGCTCTCTCCGAGAGGGAGAGAGAGAGAGAGAAACAATTTTTAATTCACCTAACCTAATCTCGGTATTACACACCTTTGCAATTAAACCGCAAATTATAATCTCTGGCTAAAGTCTCTTAAGAGGCGAAGTATTTGATAAAAAGAAATAAAATTGTTGCATTTCGTATAAATTTCCAGTTTTAAAGAGAAGCACTGTTTTTTTTTTTTTTTTTTTTTTCAAAATTTTATATTCTCTTTCCGTCTCTCTAATGATCCGTGTACATATGTGAGAAAAAAAACCATTGATGTGTCTCGACATTGAAAAACCCGCAGTTTTATTATTCTGGCTTCTGCAGTTGAAACGATGTTCGACAGAGTAGAGTAGCTTGTGCATACAGAGTTCGCTCGCTTAAGCTATGAAACAATAGTTGTGTGAAAGTTTTTTTTTCTGTAATTCCAACTGCTTCAACCAAATTTTTGACCCTTTTTTTTTGTTCTCGCCAGTCATCGAAGGATTGACATTTATGTTCCCACGCACACGTTCGTGCGTAACTTTTTGCAAAAAGTTTTTTTGTATATTTCAACTGTGTGTACACCGAATCGTAATCGGAGTGATCTGATTTTAGTCTGTCGCAGAAAATAGTCTCTGTGTCTCTCTCTCGAGAGAGAAAAAGAAAAAGAGAGATTTATTTTATCCGAGAGAGCGTTAGTTTCGACCGAGTCGTGCGCGCGAGAGTTCAACATCGGCCCGATGCGGTTTACGCTAGAGCATGACGGTTCGTGCGTAGAAACGGCGTAAGCGTGTCACGTGTACGCGCGACCGGCATGCTCTCGCGTATGTTTACACCCGGCTTCATTCATAACAAATCGCGCGTTGCCATTCATTATATCGTATTTTCAGGAAACACGTCGACAGAGATTGAAACTTTCCGAACTAAAAACAATTCCCGTAGTTCGCGGGATAATCTGGCGCCCGTTATGGGGTTAATAAATTTGCGCGCGGTTCGTAGTTATTGCGAAACTTGATGCCACTTTGTTCTAATCTGCGGAGAAGTAGTAAAAAAAAAACAAATATCGACCGGCATTAAGAAAGTTATCTGTTATTTACGAGTTAAATAAATGAAAAAAAAACAAAAACAAAACAAAACAAAATATTAACACAAACGATTGATGGCGTAACAACGATCGGATATTTTTGTAATTAAAAAAAATCTTCGACGAGTGATTCAATAAAATTCTCGCACTTGTTTACGTCTCTATCGTCGTGATCGAAGAACTTTAGAGACAGACTTTCCAGCCGAGCGCGTGCAATTACGAGTGTGACTTAATTAAAGACCGAGACAGCTAATTGCGAGTACAGGTTCCCGACGAAAGTATACTTAGCCTCGCGGAGATCCGGCAAGAGAGAGAGAGAGAGAGAGAAAGAGAGAAAGAGAGTGAGAGAGAGATAGAGAATTATCAGCGAACGGAGTTTCGCGTGTGAACCGCAATTAATCCGATAAACCAGATTGACTTTTATTCAAGAATTTTTCTCTCTCTCTCTCTCTCTCTTTTTCTCTCTCACGTCGATATCGAAAAGACAAGAAAGAGTAATTGCACGCCACGTGCATCTTCTTTTTCGCGGGACAGACGGCGACGATTCGAGTAATGAGGAGCGCTCCGGAAACGCTCCGGGAACGATTTATCACGTTCGGCCATCCTGTCGCTCGCGCTTTAACGGATGACTTTCGGTTTCAATTAAAACACAAATTCGCGTCGCTGCGGGGGATTCACGGTTTTGCCAAGCGACGCAACAAATTGACACGAAGTCGAAACTCGCGCTGCGACGCGAGTGCGCCGGTCGCGCCGCCGTCGAAAAGAAAATAGGAAATATACGAGTGGAAGTAAAACGGTGAGAACGAAAAGGAGGTGCCGTGAGTGTGCGGGGGAGAGAGGAGAGAGGCGGGAGACGAAAGAAGAGACGAAGCGCGAGAGAGGATCGAGTGGGAAATGAGACGGGAGGATCAACCTGCTACGTTGCTGACAGCACGGTGAGGTCCAACAGCTCGGCGGACCTTTAATGGTCCTCGTCTTCAGCGGATATATACTGTTTCGTGCTTTATTCCGTCTGCCACCTTCCCGGACACGACGCGCGCCGCACGTTTCACTCTCGTTCGCTCTTCCGCCTCGCCTCGTAAACGCGTCTCTCGCGCGAACACGTTTCGCACGTCGCTTCCGAGATCGCGCGACGCCGTCGCGCCGGTGCTACGGCCCTGAAAGCAGGTGACTCTGTATAAAACAAGATTGGCTCCATGGGGGGCCTCTTGCTATGCAGCGAAGGACAAGGCACGTTGCTTCACGCTGCATAGCTTCTCTCCTCCTCGGATGAGTCTCTGGAACTCATTCCTCAGGTCACTTACGTGTACACACAATAAAGGTCTCGCGCTGTTTTGCATACTTTCCTAAATTATTGTTGCATATTTTGAATCTTGACAGAAGATGTTAGCATAACACAGAGACGCGTGCCGTGTATAAAAAATTAAGACGGACTTAATTAAAATGGTTTTCTTCTCTTTTGACCGAATAATAATCCGAGAATTTTCTCTTGAAAATACATAACGTGCTCGCGCAAAAATTTGTGTATCGCGCGCGAAAAACTGTTAAACAATGTGCGAATTCGTTGCGACGCTACGACAGAAAGCGATTTATTTCCCGCGAGATTAAAGCTCGCGATACTCGTGTTGATATCTGGTTTTCTCCGATTGCCCCTCTCGCTCGTGCGTATCACCTCGCGATAGCGGGAACTTTTTATCCCGAGGATACGGGGCGAAAAGGCACGCGGGACAGGTGGGCGGGGACTAAATTGAGCGCGGTTAATGTAAAAAAAAAAAAAAAAAAGAAGAGCAAAGGACGTGCGGTGTGACAGTTGGCTGCTTTACCGCGAACTGTCCTGGTTGGAAACCAGACGTGACTGCAATAACTGCATCCCCGACACTCGCGTCATGCGTTCATTGCCATCAGGAGATATGTGCCTCTTCGCTACGTATAGCCTTTGACTAGCTAGTGATTCCACTTTGCCCACATACACCGCTTTGTCGACAATCACCTAAGCCTCCCTATCGCAAATTATTTCCACGCATTGTTTTCTATCGGAATTTTTGCGAAATTTCGCCCAACCGTCCCTTTTAGCTTCTATTTTCGATAATGCCCACGTGTTCATTATTCCGCGCCCCGATGTCCGCGAATTCTCGTAACAATGCAAAAGAGGACGAGCTTTGTAAGATTATATACAATTATCAGCTGGATAACACACAATGCGCGCCTGTGGAAAAAGGTGGTCCTCGCGCACTTTTGATCCCTTTATTCCGAACTTATTTTCCATTCACTCTCTATAATCTAGTCAGTCTCACGGAAATATCTTCCCCTTATTGTTACCTCTTTACGCATGAAAGCTCGTCTTAACGATATTTCTGCAGGGATGGGGGCGGGGGGGGGGAGGGGTCTGTCGATGAAGACGCGCCATTCGAACAGTCGGGAATATTGACGCGACGTCAATCAGGTCATTAAAATGTCAGGTCATGTGCGATGAAAAAAAAAAAAAAAAAAAAAAAACAATCTAAGATGCTCGCACGGATTAAGAGATCTCGCTTTTGTCTCGGCCGTCCTGCGAAACGCTGCGCCAAAGCGGAGAGGTTAACATTCTTCTTAAAAAGAACGAGCGTACGCGGTAGTACAAATTAAGTCCGGGATACTTCTTTACGATTGTCTACCAGCGATTGCTTTTCTTTTATTGCACCCAGAGACCTTCCTCCACGCTCCCGGATAGTCGAGAAATAGTCGAGGAGTATTCCTTGAATCGTTAATTAGTTCGAATCCTCTCGGATTCTAATTACGCGTACATTGTACGGCTTTATTTAAGCAGAGCGCGCTTATTTCGAATCTGGCGAGATCAAAAAAAAAAAAAAAAAAAAAAAAAAAAGTAAAGGTCTCTCGATACGGTACAACTCTTTTCTGTGCCACGCGCGACTACACGTATTTATAAAAAAAAATAAAAAAATAAAAAAAAAAAACAAACAAACGCGACTATCGATCCCGTTGACACCAGCTTAAAGTGGACGTACTACGCACTAGTTAAACAAAAGAAGGTTTACACACAGTTGTAGAATTGTTTTGTTTTGTTAATGTTACACACGCCGTTTGATTCGAATATTTTCACGTGAGTGAGAAATAAAACACGTGTGTCGCATTTGGTACATATGGTTTCGGCGAAAATTGTCGCGAAAAAACATATCAGCGAGTTTGTTAATCGCAATCTTTGTCTTTGATGTGACGCAGGTGACCGACAGGACACACATTTTTCCCCTGCGGTACGCAAACGGCCTCAAGATTCAACTCGACATCATGCCGTGGTTCATCCTATTTCTCCTGCTGTTGGTCGTGATGGAGGCCTTCCCTCGGGAGGCCACCTGTGCCCGCCTGCCGGACATCTACTGGAACTCCACCAATCCAATGTAAGTCACTTCAGTCTCTATCCGTCTCATCCCTCTCGTCTCTTCCGCGTAATTATCCTTTATCACACACCGGTTCTCGAACTTGTCTTGCGCGCGCCAAGTCGAACGGTTTAGAAACCGTCCGACCGCGAAGCACGTCGGAGCACTTTACGAGCGAGTCCTGAGTATATTCCAGCCCTCTCGTAGGCGGATGCTCGGACTACGCCGTCGTGGTCATTTCTTTGTTCCGCAGGACGGGAAGCGCGCTTTAAATATGTACGTCTGAAATTGCAACCGCGGCGTCGTCGCAGCCGAGGTATGGAGAGAGCCAAAAGCGCTACTCGCGCGCACCGCGTCGAGATAATATCGTAACGTTGCCGCGAAGCTTCGCGCGCGATGACCAGCTGCGCAATTGCAGCAGTCGGTGCCGAGAGACATAAACAACGACATAAAAGAGAACTTAATACCCGGAAATCGGCGGGACACTTTCCGACGGGCGTTTTACGGGCGGTTTTTACATCGACTGTCGGAAAGTTCATCGCGAACGGCGCGCGCAGATCTTCGCGAGAAAAATCTCGGGGACGATTTTTCCCGTTCCCGAATTAATCGAAAATAATTTGTTTTCTTGCACCGTTAATCGAGAGTATGTACTGTTGGTGGCGCGTTGCCACGCGAGATTATGAATATGCATGGCCGTTTCGCGAAAATGACGCTAAAACTCCGGGGCGCACGATAATTAGAGAGCTTTCGAGCAAACGAGAGTACATATCGCGATTTCACGGTCCGAGAGTACACGAAAATACCAAGCGCAAGTTACGTTTATCGCGCGACGTCGCGTTTCGTTAGCGAAGGCGTATTTTCGTCCTGAAAATGTTATCCTCAAAGAATGCAAGCTCCGTTTAATCTCATCCAAGATATTACGGTGAATGTCCTTGTTCCGGCTGGGAAGACGACCGCGTTTCCACGTTGAAACATTCCGCGGATGGTAACGCCTACTTGTGCACGAAGATCGAGTTTCATGCTTTGCGGGTGCATTGCGCAACCGTTCTTACTGTTGGTTCTTCGTTTGCCAGTTCTTCAGAAGAAGGGAAAGGGGAGGTTTAATTTAGTGGGGGAGGGGGAGAGGGTTTACTTAAACGCGCACGCGAGCGCGCGCGATCGAGATCAACGTGGATAAATAATTTTTGGCGATCAACTTTTGACAATGAAAATATTCCGAGTGAAAAATTTTTAACGCGTCCGTCGAACGAACGGATTCGTTGATCCGATTCACGTGGAAATGTCAACATCGACAACTTTACATTTCTTCGTATAATATTCGCACTCCTATGGACTCCTATATATATATATAGACCCCGATCAATGTAACTCGTTTACTGTTACTGCACAGCAGCTATTTTTATTTGCTCGCGACACGCACGTGTATATACTATTTCTAACGTTCTATCTGCTATTCTAATCCACTAGACACAGTTGGCGGACGTATGAAAAAAATAATAACTTCTATTTCGTCGCGCATTAAAAAAATCTTTAGCGGCGAGAATGGTTGTACAGTTGATGAAAGAAAATATTTGATATATACCGTTGTACAACATGAGTCTATTTTCGAATAGAGTGACAATATATATTCAATATGTGGAATATTTTTATTCTCTCGATTTTTATTACAGCGAGAAGTTATTCTTCTATCGCACAAGCATTTCAAACATTAAATCCACCAAGGTGAGCCTGACTTTTTATTCGCGACGAATTATATAATAATAATAATAACGGTGAAATTTATTCAACTCATTTAATATCTCGCGCTCGAAGTAATTCCTATGATAGCACGTTGTCTGACGGCATATTATTTTACCGGCATGTAATATTAACTCAAAGGATAAACGGCGCACACACTTTATCTCACAAAGCGAATCTTAGAAACAAGTGAACAATGCGAAGTGCGTTTGCTGTTCAGAGAACACGCTCAGATTCAAGAACAGGAGACTCATAAGGAGACTCTGCGAGAGAGAAAGAGAGAAAGAGATGGGGGGGGGGGAAGAGAGAGCGAGAGCAAAGTTAATTGCATCGAATAACACAATTTTCTAACAACGCGAAGTCTCGTCTAAATGAGAAACTCAGAGACTGATATTTCAACTTCACTTGTGTCTCGCTCTCTGTTGCTGTTGATGATGATCGCTCGTGCCGTAAATTTAGAACTATACAAGTAACGCGACTCGGTAAACTGTACCGCCTTCAAGACGAACCGGAGAAAAAAATGTGAGAGTCTCTCGTGATTTCAAGATCCACCGTGTGATTCACCACATTTCACTTACATTGTCACAATCTCGTACTCAATAAAGTTATTATTATTATTATTATTATTTAGCAAGAGAGAGATCTATCATCTACGTAATAAACGCAATGAAGTATCGCTTCATTCATGCAAGATATCGATGCAACACGTGTGCGTTCTTGAGTTAATACGTCCCGCAGTTTTTATGCGAAATACCGCACGCCCGCTTACGTACATACGTGCGTATTTTCGTTCCCTTCTTTCGCTCGTCGTCGTCGTCTTCTCTTTTTCGTTCTTCGGATGATGCGGAGGAAAGCGAGGCGAAATTGAAAGGCCAATGAGAAACGTCCAGCGCGTTCACGCCCCTACCCGGCTTCGGGGTATACGTGCATTGCCGCGGGCGATTCTCCGAGGTCGAACATTATAAATGTACACCGGGTGAGCCAAGTCGAAGTACCCAAAATCGATTTAACCGGCCGCGTTTCGTGCGAGGGTCAAGTGCATCGTGTGTGCCCGAGCGGCAATCGCTCGCACACACGTCTGTCCATCACGTGTGTGGACAGGGCAGCAAACGCGTCAAAAGTGGCAGGTGACGGAATTTTACAAGCATCGAACGTGACTCGCGCGGGCAACGTCGAGAAGCGAGAAGATCGATCTATATTTCTCGAGTTTCGTTTGGGTGGTTGACTAATGTCGCGTGGTGAAGACGAGGAGAGCACATCGAAGAGAAAGAGAGAGAGAGAGAGAGAGAGAGAGCGAGTTCGGTTAACGGGCAAAAACCAATTCGTTGTCGACGCGGGATCGAATGTCGAGCGTTGTCGTTCGGATTTTATCGTGTACATTGGTGTACGCGCGCGTGTACCGATAGACTCTCATAGTTTGTCGCACATCTCTGAACGTTACAAGACACGGGGAGAGATAAACGTTTCCTCTCCCGGTCTATAGCGACGATCGAGCGTTTGCGCTTTCGTCGGTTCAGGTTTTAAAGACGGACTGTTTAAAGTAAATAATTACGCGATGCCGCGAGAGATGAGAAAAAAAAAAAATAAATAAATAAAATACGTAACCGCGTTATGTTGTGTCTTTGATCGCCGGTTTTTCCGGCAAACTCGTGCTCACTCTCGTACGGGACGTGACTTCTATATACCGGCGTCGCGTTTGCGTCGCATTTCGTCGCGAACGCCCGACTGGTTCGATAAGAATGCGCGTGCATGCCGGAGATCGATAGCGGCGGAATCACGGAATCGAGAGCGAACCCGTCGAGGCGGGTACCTCGTTTCCGCACGACAAATTCAGATCTTGCGGTAATCGACCTCGGTGGAAGATATATCTCCGGCAAACGGGAGGGAGCACTTAGGAATCGGCATATAGAAAGCAAAGAAACACGCCGGGAAAGAGAGGAACGAGCCGAGAGAAAGATAGAATAATCGGCTTTGAGCTTATAATTCGGTTTGAGATTTTTTGCAAAAAAACAAAGAGAACAAAAATTGTGCCACGGAGACTCTCGCCGTAGGCAACTATCTATCTATCTATCTCTCTCTCTCTCTCTTGGACGGCGATTGCGAAGATAAAAGAAGATATCGCGATGGGAAGATGTCCTCTCTCGGTGAAAAGCCGGCGACCTCTTGCCCGACGTCTTCGTTCAAGGAAATTGACTCTCGACGATCGACTCCCACCATCCGCACGCGATATATTCGTATATAGAGAGGAAGACAGCAAACTGTGCGCGAAGATAGTATCGCGAATATATACGCGTGTATAGGTCGCCGATAGAGAGAGGCACACGTACAAACGCGCTCTCGGGGAAAAAGGTGTACGTATCCTCATCGAAATACACCGAGTGCGCTTTTATTCGTCGTAAATCGGGAAAAGATCGACTTCATTCTCCCCGAAGCCCGAACCCTTCGAAGACTGCTCCTGCGCGACACGTCGTGTCTATGACTTCGGCTTCAGAAGTTTGTCGCGGTGCATGCGCCACGTGTCGCTCGTATAACAGCGGTCGATGATTGAAAATTGCACGTCGTCGGCTGGCGCGATTTTCCCCCGCTGTATTACATACAGGCGCGCACGCCGTTTGTATTCAAAATTCACTCGGAGGAAATATATCGAAGAATTCGTTCTGCAAAAACTGTTTGCGCCCAAATAAATGATTTTTTTCTTCTTCTTCCGCAATTTCGGTTTTTTTAGAACTTGCGCTCTCTTCCGTGTTGTTTTTATACTTCGTTAAAAAATACATTTTTAATAGCGATGTTATCTTACGTTCGTTCCGGATAATTGAATTGTCTTGAAATTCGCGCGCTCTTCACGGAGAGAGAGAAACATTTTGTAAAAATACGTAGCCCCGTATTGTAGTGTCGTTATTCATCACTTCTCGGTAACTCCGTCACAGACGCAATCCTTCACTTTCTCTCGTCTTAACGTAACGATATCCGAACGTAAAAAGCCGCCCACCATCGAGCGTCCATGATTTATGTATCCGCTTGTGCTGATATATATCATTCATGCGCTTAGGTGAATTCGAACCACGTTTCCACGTTTTCGACGCAGTAGCACGTTAATAGACGGAGCGAATATTCCCCGACGTTACCCGCAAATAAAAGACGGACCGCGATCTAATAAAACGAGACGCGCGCGGCGGCGGCGGCATTGATCGCAGTCGTCGTATATATGTTTGCTTAATCGCCCTCGTCGTCTCGTCTCATCTTTCATTCGCTTCCCACCTACTTCTCTCGCATGTCTCATTGTTCATTTATCTCACGAACAAGTTCCATTGTTTTTTAACGCAATTGTTAATTTATTCAAAACGTGTTACCGCGCGCGCGATGTGAAACGGCGCACTATATCGACCGAACGATATATAAATCGATTGCGATGCAACGCTCGCGTCGATTGCGGCCGAACTGACTGGTCAGATCGATGTCTGAGTTTTAATTTTACACGCGCGGCGAATCGATCGTTTCCGTTCACGTGACCGCATCGCGAATCGCATCGGCCGATCGAAATAGTTTTCAATTTCGAGCGACAGGCCTCGACCCTTCGGTGCGTTCGGCCGCGATCTCGATGAGGACGTTTGAGACGGAAAAATGTGGTGACGAGTGCTTGACCACGTACGAGCGCGGGTGAGAGCGATGGTTGAACCGTTCGCGATTCAACGGCGCGCGCTTTATGGCTCTTTCGACCGGGACCGTTCGATGGTATTTCGCCGATGGACGATGCGCACTGAGCGCGACGTGTTTGCCGCAACGATATTTTAGACTCGTCCGGATACCGTGAAATTGTTTTGTTAAGTATTTACCGCGCTCAAATTACCGTCGCGCTTATCGCTTTAATAAAGTGTGGCCTGCAAATTTACGCGGTCGAGCGCGCGTGCATCAAAACGCGTTCTAATGACAGAGAAAATTCTGACACTCCCGCGTGTAAAACAATTCGCGCACAGAAATATACATAAACTATATTCATTTAGCAGATGTTATTGCAATATAAATTATTTAAATACATATCGTTCTTTTTTCAATCGGAAACAGATTTTGTACAAGTTAATTGGAAAAAACGCTTCAAATACAGAATTAAAAATTAAAATAAACTTAGAAGCCACCGTTGAACGTGAGTAATAAAATTAGAAGTTGAAAAACAAAACACACTCGGTTAATGTTTCATTTCGATCATTTATTCTGATCATATTCAGCCAATTTCTAAACAATAATAAATTGTTGAAAAATAAAATTTGTCCATCCATGGTTTTGCAAGAAACAATAGAAAAATATTCAAACGAGAGAAAAACAAAATTGACCTCTTCAAACTTTACGCACTTAAATAAACATATCAGTACGAGATTTTGCAGCTAACAATTAGAGAGAGAGAGAGAGAGAGAGAGAAAGAGCCAATGTGAGTGTCGAGATTCAAGATTTCTAAAAATCAAAGTAGTGTATTTTTTCAACTTCTAATTTCATGAACAAACATTTCACGTTCAACGGTGGATTTCGTCTGTTTTAAGTTTTAATGTGTCTCATAAAGTTTGTTGTTTTCTCTCTTATATACTTTCCTCTCATCTATTGTATTTTATTTATCAACTTATTTCTGCTTCGTATCGCACTTCTCTCGATTCGAGAACGCGTCAGCATCTGATTGCGAGATAAAACCCACTGGGAGATCGCCGTATCTTTTTTTACTTTGGCATAACCACACTTTTTGTTGTTCTACTTTTCTTCCTCCGAGATAACTAGGCGAGTTATTTGCATACGCTACTTTACGCGGCCGCAACTCATCTATTTCGACTTTGTTTTCTGATTCAAATCCCTTCGTGTTGCCTTTCATATTTCTCACCTCGTTTATCTTCACGTCCTTGTTGCGTAGCCGTAACACGGCCGTCAGTGCATCATCCACGCCTCGAGCGCATTCCGCACGCACGTACGAACGATTTTGATTTAAAAAACAGATTAAGCGGATTTCGCGGACGATCCGTCGTGGCTGTGCGAAAGTGGACGCGCGAGATTTACGTACTCGCCAGGTGCGCTCCTATTTTTTTTCGGTGTATACAGATGTCGGAAACAAAAAGCCACTGCGCGTGTTTGCCGAATAATTTACAGTCGTGCCACGTTGTTACATTATTTGAATATATTCTCGCATGTGGCGCATGGCGTGAATTTCTGCCGGCTGCTTCGAAATTACTATCTTCATGACGTTGCGTTCTAGGTCCAAAGGACCTGTTTTGAATGGCCGTCACGCTTCGCCATGTCGTCCAGCCAAATGTTCGCGCCGCTCGTTCGAAATTTCCTATTAATCGACAAGAAATAACTTTTGCATTCACTCGTTCTGGCAATTGCTCTCGGAGCAGTTTGCTTTTTTTTTTCCCCCAACCTGCCGCTTAAGTAATCAAATAACGCCGAAAACGAAGAAATAAATAAACAGAAACTAGCCACCGACGTGACGCAAGACGAGTATAAAGTTCCAAAGTCGATATAGTATCAGACGGACAGAAAGAGAGAGAGAGAGAGAAAAAAAAATATGGGAAAGAGAGAGTGAGAGTGAGAGAGGGAAAGAGCGGATAAGAAAGAGCGTTGTGCAGGACTCGCGCGAAGAATATTTGAGAAGTACCCCGTGGGATGTATTTCCGTACACTGGCTCGTGAGAAATCAACCTTCGAGCAGGCGTTTATTGATATTTATACGCTAACTTTTCCGCAAACCGAGCCGCTACGCGGTCTCGCCGCAGTTACTTCCGAGACGATATTTCCACTCCTATCTCGTCGAAACTTTTGTCCGAGACCTCTCGCTGTCACTTAGAAAAAAAAAAAAAAAAAGAAAAGCTTTATCGACAACACCAACGAGAAGTTGGAAAACGCTCGCTAACCAGACTTCCACGAGGCTCGAACAAAATCGGCGATCGTTTATCACGACTATCATCTAGCGGCAACTCGCGCGCGTTAGTTTCCTCTCTTCGATCTTAGGAATCTGTCCATTTGCATAAACGTGTCCGTCGCTGAAAGAAACGCGGTCGCAATTCACTTACTCGGCGGATAACGAGCGATGTCGCGTGAAATTAATCAAACCGGTGACGGTGAGCTTTTCTGTATAGGCGACACGCGTTTTTGACGGCGTCCAAGAATGAATTATTTTTTCTTCGGTGCAATAGTGAGAAATTCAATAGCTCTCTCTGTAACGATGTTTTTTTTATGTTATGTAACGAACCATTTCCATGTTACAGAGGCGCAAATTAAATATTTCTGACGTGCCTCTTCTCCCCCTCACCCTTCTGTTTCTCCATCTCTTTTTCGTTCTTCTGTTCTCTTATTAAAACGAAGTGCGTATCGAACGAAGTAAATCTCGTCGTTCCTTCGAACGAAATATTATCCTCGACTACAGTCCTCGTTCCGCAAATCGACACGTGCGTTCTTTAGAGCGCGCGATTGTCGAAATATTACACATAACACGTTCGACGCCCTAGCACGCCCACGCGCGAGAATCCTGCATTTATATCATGGGGTTACATAATAATTCCCATTGGATTCTCCCAGAGCTCGCTTCGTAGCTCGGGATAACATGTCTTGCCTCTGGTCCGCGGGGATGATACATTCCGCTGATAGTTATGTACGTGCTCCGCGCATACATCGGGGCCGCCTTTATAACCTCCGCGTTCGCACGTACCAACGTCTACAGTACGTTTCACACCGTATGTACGCCTTCGCGACCGGCACATCGAGTCCTCGGCTCGGTCGAGACAGCTCTCGGCAGAGCGAGAAAGCGAGAGAGAGAGAGAGAGAAAGAGAGAGAGAGAGAGAAGAGAGGAAGAGAGAAAGAGAGAAAACGCAGGCTACGATGAGATTAAGGTACAAGCTTCCTGCCGGCAATGAATTATGTCCTTGCACGGCACGCCGAGATGTTTCTTCGGCGGTATCGCGCGCGCGCGCCGGTTCCGTACGTACGTGGAGCCCTTACGTATGTTACCCTTACCGTAATGGTAGCCGCCGTGGTACCATACCTTTCTGGACACTAATTCACGTTCTCTCGCGTGCGCGAGAGAGAGAGAGAGAGAGAGAGAGGAGAGAGAGAGAAAAGGAGATCGCGCTCTCTCCCGAGAATAAAATTAACGCCGCGCGCCGTGAAGAATCGCGCGACGATTTTCAGCCGACGACTATCCCTGGCGGACGACTAAATTATTAGGGGACAAAAGGGAATGAGGTCGTTTCGAAACAAATTGGAGGGGTTTTTCTGGGACACGAGGAATTGATAGCTCTTTTATCGCTCGCCGTGTCTCTTAATTAGTTACGTTGTCTGCGATCATATTGCCGCTGCGAGGATCGTTTGGCGAATAAACGAAGAAGTTTTTTTTCTGATTTGTTGCTAAACGCGACGATGTCGCGGTTTATCTTGTTTTTTTTTGGTTTTTCTATTTTTTGAGAAGATAACGAAGTCATATCTCATTCGCCGTTTTAATGTGATTACAATCTCGAGCGCAAGAAGTTTCGAGAACAACACACTTGACACAAGCGGCGAACGAGAGATGTAGATCGAATATAAACTTATATCGGGAATAATTTTGGCGTGGCGATTTACAAAAAATTTATCTGTTTTGCGCGACAAGTTAATGTCAGCTTTCACACCACACACACACACACAACCCTATCGCTATACACAAAAATGGTTTAATAACTGCGGAATTTTTCCGTATATTTTAACAACGAGCTAATACGCCACGTCGGCGAATGTAGAATTAATGGTCGTATAATTAAAGGATTTCGCGTACCGGCTGCGAATGTACATTTTTCATACGCGCGCAACGCGCGTCAGTCGTTCCAGCTATTGGAAAGCGATATAGACATTTCCACAGTTTTTGCAATTGAATACACTTTTCCATCTCCATCACACACGCGCACGCGCACACGTATACACATTTATGCTTGTGTGGATTAGTTTAACACCGTAAAAACCTTTCCGCGGCGTTATTTTTGCTGCAAAACAATTTAATTAATTTCGCGGCTCCGAGGCGCGATTAGAAAAAAGTTGCTGTGTTCTATCCTTATCATCTCTTTTACACGGTTTTTTTTTTTTTTTTTTTTTAAATTAATATATCAGTTCGGCAAAATAAAATGAAACGAAACATATTTTTCGAGAGATCGATTAATTTCTTCTTACTATTTTATTTTTGTGACATATCCATTCCTTATTCTTTGGCTTGACTTTCCGTTTGAAATCACGACCGTCTCATTACAGCCGTAACATGCCGGGACGACGACGACGTGCTGGTTGTGCGTGGTGCTCGCGTAATTCTGCGAGCACATTGTTATACGCGATACAGACTGACGTAATTTAATTCGTAGTCGTGCGTGTGTACGTATATATCGCCACGGCGATATACAATCGTACACACGTGCTCCAGTAATCGTAGAAGCACGCCGTGCCGCCGCCGTTTCGTGTCTCTTCGCGCCGCGGACTGTGTCTCGCTAGAGCGCACACGTTGCCGATCTATGAAACGGTCTTTCACTCTCTCTCTCTCTCTCTCTCTCTGTAGACACACGTGCTCCCGAGTCTAGTTTCTATGGAAGTATTACAAGCCGATTATCGCTATAGCGTTAAATAACGACGTGGTGGTTAATTCGAGATTGCATGTCGTCGCACCGCATATATACATATATACATATATATATGCGCGTGTACGTGTACGTGTGGGTATGCAGAAACGTAGAATTGCATTTCGTGTTTCTCGTTCAGTTGCGCCAATATCAATATTTACTGTCTGATTGTTACAACGCGATGTTTCATTCGCGAGAAATGCAGCGCAGTCAATTTACATTTTTGCAGTTTGCATTATCAGATTACACGTATTCGCGGCCCGTGTGTTTGATTATAAGTTTCGATTCTAATCTGATAAATTGAAAATTTTGTAGAGAGAGAGAGAGGGAGAGGGAGAGAGAGAAAGAGAGAAAGAGAGAAAATATGATGAGAGAGAAAGTTTAAATTATCGATTATTTGTCTACGTAAAGACAAGACAAAGTAGACAACTATATATATATACATACAATATATCTGAACACAGATGAGGTAATCGTCGGAGAGGAGATTTTCGCTGTTCACGATCGGGCGTCTGGCGAGTTCTCAAGTTTCAGTAGAGTGACGAGATCCATTAGGGAGTTACTTAAATGTTCATAAGAGTATGCCCCGTTCGTTTGACGTAATAGCGTCTATTTGACGCCTTCTTGCTTTCACGATCGGTTCCTCTTTTTGCATTCATCCGCGCGCTTAAGACATTGACGGCCCGCTCACGTAGCATAATTCGATTTCCATTAGTACACTTCCTCTCGAGGAAAGAAAGAAGAATACATGAGGGAAGATTTTTATTTTCGCGGTATCTCGAACAATCGTTTTTTTTTTTTTTTTTTTTATTAGACGCATCGCGATAAGAAGGATAAATGTGACGTAATATATTTCATAACTCGAACATTATAAGCTTTTTATCGAGGTATACGTTATGAGATAGCAAAGAAATCGCTCTCCGTATCTTCTTATGGCGGCGAGGGAAAAAAAAAACGTAGAGTTGGATCGATCGCGCGGTATACGCCAAAACCTCAATCCTAAGCCGCACATCGGCCGAAATCCGTTTCGAGAACGAACTTCCGATCATAATTTATAATCAACCAGTTTTCTCGCTGTAATGAATTCTCTCTCCGTCTCTTTGCATTCATGGTCCAATCTACGTGCGTGTTCCCTCCCGTGCGCAATTCCGATCGCTCCGCTCCGGAGAGACGCGACGGGCATCGTCATCTCGCTCACGTACATACGTACGCGTACGACTTCGTCTTAACGTCCGCGCGCGCGCGCGCGCGCCACGAGGTTCCGCGCAATGATTACTCGGCGCAAAAACGATTTCCCTGTTAAACCAAGGGAACAAGAGAGCCGGCGAGAGGTATCGACGCGACGGGAAGGAAAAACAAAAAAGAAGCGAAGCTGATCGGACGAGAGCATGGGGGGAGGTTGGCAGATGCACTGTGTGTGTATCGCGTTGGTATAAAACCAACTATCCCCGTACCCGTGACGTCGGGTAGCGCTTGATGCCGAGTTATAAAGCACAGCTGACGCGCCACGTATAATATATTCTTCTCTTACCACGGTGCGGTGTTGTATGTGTGTGTATATTTCGTTCGTTCTCTCTCGCTCGTCGCAGACCGTCGCGCGGTCTTTTACTTCGCGCGACAGCCTTTCTCGTGCACGCACCGCTCTCCTCTTTGCGCCCCTTCCCCCCGACGAAGTAGGATGCCGAAGTACCGTAGTGGTAGTTGTAGTTTTCTCATCTGGATTTAACTGTCCGTTTCACTCGTTCGGCCGATACGTCGGTTACGGAGGTGGTGTCGTCACGCTCGGCCGAAGACGAATGAGATTGCGAAGTTCGATATCGCAATTAACCGAGCGACTGAGGGGTGCCCCGGACTTGTTCGCGGTGCGAATGCGTGCGAACGTTAAATAAGACAATAAATCAAAATGTTCCGCCGGCACGTTGACAGCATAAACTACGTTTATACATATATATATATATGTATGTATGCGCGCGCGCGCGCATCGCGTCTCTTTCCATTTCTGGTTTTTTTTTTTTTTTTGCCCATGCGCGAGAATATTTATTATTATTGCGGTAAATTAGCATTTAGAAATGTTTAAAGAGACGCTAATATCTCGCTTGTAATATTTATTATCTATTAAATGGTCATAGAGGGAAAAGAGAGAAGAAGAGAGAAGATGTGTATAAACATATACGTGTACTTGCGAGTATAGTTGACGGCCCGACGACCGGTTTTCCCACGGGAGTAAATGCGGTGGGCGGCACAGTAAATAATACATTTTCGAGCACGAGGAGAGCCACCTAAGCAGAAATATAGATCCGGGTGGTGGATGAGAGCTATTGGCTACTTTATGAGTATCATTTCGAAACTCGAGTGGACGTATCTCGAAAACGGAAAGCACCGCGAAAGAGAGACACAGACCGAGTGATTGAAACGGTAGCTCTAGACGGAGCTAACCGATGTGTGTGTGTGTGTGTCTTCTGTCGGAAATATCTCTCTTTTGGTGAGAAACTCTCTCTCGTCGCTCTTGTTTCGCCGTAGAGCAATCCGTTCTCATTGTTGTTTTTGGGTATCGGGGCTGTCAAAGGGAATCTTAGGGTCGAGCGGTCAAACTCTCTCTCTCTCCGATGCCCATTGTCGACCGATTACACGGGGATTTACTCGCGGAAATTGATACTCTCTGTTTGTGATCGATATGAGTGCTCGCCAAATTTTTCGCGCAACTTTCTTTTCTGTGTTACATCTGTTGCTCGATTAAATATCGGTCTAGAAATTTCGTGCGCGCGCGTGCGTTTCAATTATTTCATTTGTTTTTAATCCGAACAAATAGAGAATTGTTCGATTGTCGGATGAGAGAGATGTGCGAACACACACGCACGATGCAAAATGCTGCTAATTTCTTGTTGAAAAAATTGTGCGATTGCATTTCTTAGATAATAACCGCTGAAAGAAGAAACAGGAATATCTGAGGAGCGGAGTAAATTGCCGCGTACGGGCTGATGAGGGAAGAATTTTAATTACATTTAATACGCATTCCCCGGTTTAATGGCTAATTAGTAAATTCTACAAATTAGTAGATATCCGCGTTTATAACGTTTACCTGTGCAGCTCTAATCGACGTCGAACAACGGTGAGAACCAACGACGTGTTGTCGCGCGCAACACTCGTTGACGTTCGGCGCGTTGCGCGCGCGCGCGACACAGTTTATGTTTACCCGCCCGATGAGTAATGTATCTCAATAATTGTACATCTGTCGGCTATATGCGGAAGCGCATAAATTATGAAACGAGCAATAACGCCATCATCACGCCATGATCCTATCGAGATTTTCATTTACGTAATCATGATTGTTTGCGGATGGTTGCGGAATCCCCCCCCCCCCGCCGCCGATAATCATTTCTTGTTGTAGTGTACGCGCGTGGCTTCATCCCCCAGTTTCGATTTGCAGAGAAAACGGAGATAGTTTGCGCGCGGTTCGACGCCGTGTATATTGGTATGTGTGTTTAACGCAGGAAAGCCGCGCGCAAGAAGCGCGGCTTTCCCCTCTTCATCATATTTGGCAAAAAGCACGCGCCCGATTCCGCGGGCGCCACGTTTCTGAAGCGACGTAAGCTCCTCCGAATGGAGCTAAGCGGCGGCGTTACTTCGTATAAAATGAAATAAAGGGGACATTCGTACCGGTTCTGACTCTTCTCTCTACGCTCGAGTCGCGAGGGGTTGAGTAATGAGTCTAAAGTTTCTGTCTCTCTCCATTTCTCATCGCTCTCTCTCTCTCTCTCTCTCGCTCTGTCCTCGCCTATCGTCGTCGTTCCCATCTTGTCCTCGCTTAGATCGTCTTTCTTCCTCGCCCTCCTTACCTTTTCGGGGATCTAGGGAAACTTTCCTCGTCCAATCTCAGCGTCGACGAATGCGTTTAATAAAATTTTCTGATCCAGTCGTGGACTCTCAAAGGAGAAGTGTGTATGTGTGCGCGAAATGTGGAAGGTTGAATAAGTCCGGAGATTTAATCAGGAAGCGCATTATAAGCGCGACACAATAAAATTGCAATAACCCGATAAGAGAGAGAGAGACGAGGTTTTTGTGAACGTTATATTACGCGCCGTGTTCGGGACTTTAATCCCTACATTTTAGGGAACATTATCGTTATTTAGATTGACCGAATACGACATAAAGTTCGCGTAGTCGTTTAGTTCCGCGCGCGTTATTGAAAGGCATACGTTTTGTCAGACCGGACTTTACTACGAAGTGTATTATCGACATTTGGCGCACCTATCCGATCGCCTCGGCAGTTTGGAAGTGGCCATTAGCCTTATTCCTGAAGATTAACTATCGTCCTGGTTCTACTACTGGTCTGGACTACCACTTCGGACACTCGTTTGATTCTCAACCCTTGCTTCTCGAGTATCGTCGTCGAACTAGGGTCAATCGATTTCGAGCTCGTAATTTCTACCGCATTTCCCGAAAAAAGTATCATCGATGAGAAAAGAGCCTATGTGACCGCGAGAAAACGGGCAATAACGCGGGTTAAGGGGGCGCGCGTCGTCGAGAAACGATGTTTCAATTGTTGGTTTTTTTCCGCGCCGCGTTATGAACTTTCTTTTTTTTTTTTTTTTTTTTATTGAACTGGCACAGACGCGCGCTACGCGCCCGCTAGTGATATTTGCGTTTTAACGTGTTGCGTCAGTGAACACAATCTGTCACCGCGATGCCAGCTAGTATATAGATCTTACAAATCATGTAATACACATGAGAAATAAAAAAAAAAAAAAAACGCATGAAAATCAAACTCGAAAAATAGCGAGAGGGAGGAGTGGAAAAACAACACGTGACTAAAGTCTCGCGTGGTGGTTTTCCTCTTCTCTCTCTTACGTGACTGTACTTTCAGTCACGTGTCTTTAAAAACGTACGACATGAATCGAGAAACACATTCGAGAAACGTTCAGTCATCGTCGCGATAAAAGCGGCAAACAATTCAAGATCGATAGAATCGATTGTGATTATTTACACATGCTTCTTCTGATAGGATCTGTGCTCGTTTAATAATCGCAGTTTGGTGCGCGCGGGCGGACATTGTATATTCACACACACGCGATGCGAATTCTCCGGCGCACCGGCGGACCTCTCTCGGACGTGTTATAATCAAAGCTAAACAGATGGGAGTTACATTTAATCGAGTCATCTCAGCCGTCCCAACGTGCCCTAACCTAATTTTCAACTCCCCCGAGACGAGCCCGTATATAACGGGCGCGAACACATAAGAGTCCATAAGATCGTGTACACAGGCGTAAGCGCCAGTTCAGTTTGCCGAGGAACTGCTGCGCTCGCGAACGAGGTACGGCCACTCGTGGCAAAAACCCAGTCGCATTTCCCGTGCCCGTTAATTAAGTCTTCCTCGCGGTGACAACGAGCACATCCATGTACAGAGCAGACACATCGCGCAGTTAACTCTCCAAAAACGTAGATTTCAGCAACTTTGGTTCGCTGATAAGCACGCGGAATGTTCGCTCGCAATTCTTTCGCGTCGTCGCGACATGCATTGAATGCATTAAATTATTCGCGCAGCGACTCTGCAGAGACGCAAAAGGAAAATAGTTTGAAGCCGAAGTTTTTGAAGTGGCTCATTAGAGGCTGAAATCGGGGAGGGAGAGGGAGGGAGGGGGGGGGGCGCAGGCCTTGCGGTGAGGACCAAAATGGAAGAATGTCCAATTAAATTAATATCGCTTCGTAACTAATTATACAGCGCGCACGAACCGGCATATGATATAAAAACTTCCTCGCGCGCGTCCGGAGTAATTATTCATTTTTCCGGCGCGCAACTCATAAGCGTTGTGTTTAATCATCCGCTATTAAGGGCGGCGCTCCGCGAAAGGGCGAGATTTTATGAAGGGGTGCAAACAATTTCAAATTTCTAACTCATCCCCGACGCGCCGTCGCGCGATCCCTTTATGTTCGACATTCCTGGCATAGTCCTCGCTTCACGGCGTTTAATTATGAAATATGTGCTTAACACAATGAAAGATATATCATCACCGATAATTTATCGGGGCTTAAATACGTGACGTAATTATGTGCCGAGAAGATATCGCGCGCTCGTGAAAAATGTGTTTTTCCGTTTTCGTCGTCTTATTCGAAACTCGTCTCGTTCGTCTCGTCTGTTTCGATTCGGCAGCTCACAAAGGATGTCAACGAAATCACGTTTCGTATATACACATATGACCGTCGATTCTTCGTGTTCACACAACGCAAACCGTTTTTCGACAAAAAAACAAAAAAAAACAAAAAAAAAAAAGACGAAAGAGGCCTTTATGTTCCGCGCGACTCACTTCTCTTCCCCCGTTTCGTTGCGATTTTTTCCAAAATGTTCTACTAAAGTGTTTCGTATTTCATTTTCCGTTTTACGCTCGCAATACGCCGTTGTACTACAACCAGAAGCTTTGGTTGCTTCTGTCAGCCGGCACTCGCGCACAATACCGGTCGCTTCGCTCTTTCATCCGAGAGAATCGTGCATTTTGCGTGTATCTCGTTGCCGTTACGCCCTCTCTCTCTTTCTTTCACCTCTCTTTTTATTACATTCTAATTCGCCATTTTTTTTTCGCACTGTTTGACATGTACAGACCGATCGCCGCATTCAGCATGAGAAATTCCAGTTTTATTAATTTTTCCATTCAAGAGTAAAAAGCGTTTTGTTGTATTCGCATTTTATAGATATTTGTCCCGCTGCGCAAATTGAAGTCGAGGTATGATTTTGTGAAACAATATGCGACGTCGAACACTCGATCGGAATTGTTTTTTTCTTATCGTTTATTGGATATATATATATATATATATATATATATATTGTACATACGTAATAACGGTCACGAGAACTATATATATACTTGTCACGCTCTGATAGACACTCCGACGTCCGAACGCTATTGCCCGAACGCTCAATTATCCGTGACCGCAAAAGAAACCGAAAAATTTAAGTACTACGAGACGACCGGGGGGATTGCTCCGCGAGAAACAACGTTCGATCGATCAGTCGGCCTGTTACGCGCGCAGACTGAAAAATATCGTAATTCACGTATAGGAAGGGCGATACTCCGAAGGGCCGCTGCTCGACCGTTTAATTGTAATTACAGGAACAATATGTGTTCCGATTAATTTTTTTTTTTTTTTACATCGCATTTCCGCAATTACGTTTCTGAAAAATTGAATAACGCATTATCGCACGCTTCCGGCATTTATTTCTGTACTCAACGCGTTGATTGCCGCGGTGTATTTAGACAAATGGGCCACGTGCGATAATTCATGATAATTATGCATCGGTTAATGATGCGAAACGCTTCGCGATAAATGTTTGTTCCCGTAACGAAATTGCCAAAACAACGGAGGTTTTGGTTTTTAACGAAAAGTTTTTTAGCTGATGGGTCATCGATGGCCCATCGTGGCGTTCATCAACAACCCGTGTTAGACCCGCAGCTCTCCCGTGAAGCTCTTTCTCGGTTATCGTTTTCCCGCGCGAGCGTAAACTCACGTCTCTCATCCTCCGAGCGGAGAAGAAGATGGGCCGGTCGAAAAGTTAGTAATCTTGTAAATCTACAAAGACCGTGAATGGCGTCTTCTCGGGATAAGCTCTCCGGGATAAGTTTTCGCCGCGATATTTTCCTTCCTCGGAGGAGGAGAGTGGCCGTATCGTTCCTGGCCTCTACATAAGCGCGTCGGTATATATATCGTTCGCGCTTTTTCCCCGGCGCGCTTTCTCTCGCGCTCGTAGAAACACGATAAACTTTGCGGCGAGTAATTACGCACGGCGGCGCATCACGTGTTTCGCCAGCGAATCACGGTGTGGAGATAGAGAGTCGGGGAAGGTCTGTAATAAACAGAGACGTGTTAAAGGATGGAGGAGGTTAAAACAGTGGAGCGCGCGCGCGCTTTTAGAGCCGTTTTCGGAATCCCAGCGACTTCGCGCGCAATCTCGGCGTTCTTCTCGCTTCGATTTCAGCAATTTAAAGGAGGTGCGAAGAGAAGGAGGCGACGCGCGGCTTAAGTGGCTGTCGTGCCTCGACGACAATCGCGCGAACGCAACCTTAATTACGCATTAATTCTAGTTTGAGCGCCGTTAAGATCGAGCGCTCTCGAAGTACGCGCCCGTCTTGAGCCCGTCTCTCTCTCTCTCTCTCTCTCTCTCTCTCTCTCTCTCTCTCTCTCTCTTTTATTCCTTCTCTCCCTCCCTCCCACTAAATTATACCTTGGGGCGTCTTAACTTTGACATTGCTCGGTGTTCCTCTTTCTACTTCTTCCTCGACCCGACTTCTCATCTCCGCGATTGCATTGTTAAGCGAGTTTCTCGCACTCTTCTCCTTCACCTGCCGTAACCTCCTCGCAGATTACTCGGTACGCTCGTAAATGTGGTTGTACCTCAAGGTCGGCGATCATGTCCCGCCACGAGTCACGCAACGAAATGAGGGGAGAAACGAGAAAAGCGCTAATGACAGGACTGTCAGAAGAGAGCAAACGAACGAAGCGGAATGTCGAAAGAGAGATATGGTATCGCGAACACGATTGGCGTGAATTCCCGGATAATCAGTAAAGTTTAATTACCGGTATGACCGGGGCGTCAGTATTTCCTTCTTTCCCCCTCGCGCTTTCTGCATCGGAGATGGCGTTTAATTAAATCCATATTTCAAATATTGTTATCCGACGACGCGCCGCCGGCGGAGCGAATTTTAAAAGCGGTGCTCATATAACTCGGCGCGAGTACAACCGCTTGTTCTACGCCAGTGTATTTAGATTTTATTGAATTTTCGGTCGTAGTACTCAGAAAAATCTCCACGCAATGTACACAATCCACAATTTATAACTTTCTGACCGGGTTTGCGTTTGT
>NW_018020621.1:312420-453564 GCF_002006095.1 Pseudomyrmex gracilis | reverse complement strand
CCCGCCCCACCTCCCTCTCTGGCCCCGATACAGAATTCGCGGCGGCTTTAACGCCGAAGCGAAGGGATATCGTTGTATAAATCGATATTTTCAGAATTACTATGTGCAATATTGACGCCCCGAAAGTTTAAAGCAACGCCTGCGGTTCGCCAATTACGGCTCCCGCGCGTTGTTGCGCGCCAATATACTCTCTGCGCTTTCGAGAGTCGCGCGCGCGCATATTTCTATTACACTTCATATCCGTAGGAAATTGAATCAACCTGCCCATATGTGCCGCCGGTGGTTGTCCGTTGGACGAGTCTTTGCCGGACACAGTGGAATTGCGCCTGCAATGATCCGCCATTGATTGCTGTCACATTACGTTGTAGCGCGCACGTAACGCGTTTGTGTATGCGCGTGTGTGGCATATATGTGCGCGCGCGCGCGCGTGCGTGCCACACAAAGGGGACGCGTCTTCATTTATATTCACCTGCTGCACCTGAAGCTCGCGAATCGTTTAAACGCGACGTGAGCACATCTTTTTGTTTGTTTGTTTTATTTTGTTTTGGTTTTTTTTTTTTTTTATATTCAACCGCGAACGAGTCATTGCGCTTCTTACGCGTTTATACAACGCGAGATACAACGTGTTGCGAACAAGCTCTCCGCGGGAGAGATATATTACATTCTTCTCCTTGAGGACACTTGTTTCTCTTTAAAGAGTTACAAAATGCAGCTATCGCTCGCGAGTTATCGTCTTTGTGAACTTGGGATCACAAACTTTTCCGTCAGTTTTTCCGAAGAAACTGTTTTGCCGTTTCTGTTTGCGGTTTGTGTTGTTTGCAATAACAATTATTTTGTTTACTTAAAAAAAAAAAACTGGGTTCGAGTATAGGATAAACAAAAATCGCGGAGATGTATTTTGATATTCGGAATATAGCTTGTACGAATATGTCTAGTGGAGTTTGTTTCCACTCTTGTAATCGCTTCCCGTTTGCGATGTGTATATATACAGAGTTTTAAACGCGTTTTATTGTTGAAACACTCGCTCCGGCCCGAGCTCATTTTCGAAATTAACGTTTTTGCATGATATACACAATCACGAATATTGCCATTATTTCGTAATGCGCTGATCATTCTTAATCATTTCACGAGATCGCGATATTATTTAAACCGTTTGTAAAAGCGTTTTAACGCCATCAGAAATCAGTGCGTAGTGTAATATTGCGCGGGTGTTCGCACGTTCAACGATAAAAATCACATCGCTAACCGGCGAACGTGAGCACGTGCGTCACGTCCTCGTCACGTTTTAAATTTAGGATTGGCGCAAACTTCGAGCTTGCGCTAATCCTCAGCTGTAAAACTTTACACCGTAGACGAAGAAGAAGAAGAAGAAGAGGTAAAGTGTGTTGGGAGGATTCGTAATAAAATTTTTAAACCAATCCCCGCACGTAACCCAGTTTCGTGCCTGCAAACGCGTTCGTATATATATATATGAACGATCTCTCATTTTGCGGCATCGAGAGAGCCGCGCGCTCGTTGTGTTCCATCGTTTTTGCAAATCTTTATGGTATCGCATTTTCCGCGAAAGTTACGACGTGCTTCACCTCCGAGACGTACGAGTATCGATGATCGCGACGATAATGACGGCGGAATTTTATCGAGGATGTTTTTTTTTTTACTCCCACGTAGAGAGAGAGGTTTTTGCAGAAACACAGCGTCTCTCGCGAAACACGAGCGTTCGCCGAGCGCGCGCGGATGGATTTCCCCCCCATTCGCGCAAGGCCAAGGGTGTGTAGCCACCACCGGCAACCGGGATACACGCATTTAAATGTTGCGTTCGATCCGCCTCATGCATTATTTAGTTTAGGTCGGCGACGCGCGCGCGTCCGTTTTGTGCAACGATCGGACTGTCGCGTCGCGTCGACGCCGGAACTACGTACGGGACGCCATTCGGAAATAAACATACGCATATACATGCATGTACATGCTACGTGCGTGTGCGTGTGCGTGTGTGTGTGCGCGCGCGCACGTGTGTCAACTCTGGGGTGACCGCACGAGAATGCATTATAGATATACGGGTCCTCCATAGATCAGTCTGAATTCGCACTTCTGTGGCGAACGTCCGAATATATCCTGGTGGTGTACCTAACGGCGACATACGTCGCTGGATGATTGGAGCGTGCTGCGCTTTTAATCGAATGTAATTATGATAGACGGCGGCGAGCAGCGCGATCCGAGAAATTGACTTCGTATTTCCTGATAATTCGATTCAATTCGCTTCGATCGTGCGTTACAACCATCGACGCTCCGGTTAAATTGAGTTTGATGAAAGGAGGAATTATTAGACGACCGTCGCAAAACTCGTTCCGTTCGAAACGTCTATTGTCTCCAATTCCATTGTGTTTTTTTTGTTTTTTCTTTTTTTTTCGGAATAAAGGAAGAAGTTCGTATCGCGTTACGCTTTATGGCATTGCCGAAGTTTTTGAAATTTCGAAAACTGCTCGGATCGGTATTTTCGTTTTACGATTAACAGATCGAGATATATATGGGGGGGTGGCGTGCGTACCAACTCGCGCGCACACATACGTCATCGATGGAGGATCCTGTTATTCCGATTTACGAATTACAACGGAATCGCCGACCCGGGGTACACGACCCGTGGGTATAAAGTCGGACAGGAGCCTCTGCTTTTCCGAGTCCTGTCGTTGAATTCAATCTAAAGTTCGGCGGAGTCGTAAGAATTCCACCGCAACTCATTTCCCGTTCTTCGCATACCTATATCCACGCGAACGCGCGGGGGACAACGTCAAAATTGCCGCGTAAAACTGATCCCGAGTCAGATTCCATCGAGTGCTCGGAGAGGTGTCGTACAAGAACAACCGACTATTTCCCCGGAATACCCCGCTCACTTTGAACTTTTCAGCGAGTTTCGGTTGTAGAGTACCGGATCGAACAAAAAATGAGACGAACGCGGGGAAGAAGAAACGCGGTAGGGATGGCGAATCGGGGAAGGGAGCGATAAAGGAGAGGCGGAGAGAGAAAAGAGCGCAGATAAAAAGTTTTATTCTCTTCTCTCCCGGAGAGGGGAGCGGCCCATCCCGAGTTAATTGGCAGATTAAACATGGTCGCGTCCGTCCGGGTGTAACCTCGTCGTTGATCGAGTCGATATTGTAAACAAGAATTTAGTTTTTTGTTGCGCGTGAAATTAGGCCAAGAGGGATCTTTCGGAGAGAGATCTTTCTTAGGGGAGTTTGTCTCGCGTTCTGATAATAAAAAAAAAAAAAAAAAAAAAAAAAAAAAAAAAAATAACGCGCTTCTAATTAATCACACAGAGTAATTTTACAATTTCTTTTATCTCTTTCTCTCCTTCTCGTGCGGAGCAGTTTCCCTAAGTTTCCCTCGCATGCCACAATATCGTGTTTCATGACATGCGCTGTATTTCTCACGTGAAGTTTATCAAACCGATAATCTCTTTCTCTCTCTCTCTCCCTCTCTTCTCCGCGAAAAATGTATTACAAGACCGCGCACGTTTCCGCGATTTTCAACGCACATATAGCTGTTTCAATTTTCTCCTCCGACTATATTTTCACAACACACACGTGAAGTTAATAATAATAAATCTTTCCAATCTGGAAAATAATCTTCTTTCGGTCAGAAAAAAATATAAATTATATATATATATATATAAAGGAAACAAAACGAATGAAGATTAAACTTATTATGTGAGCGTGCGATTTGTTCGACCGTTTTGATATGTGCGATCCAAGTTCGCGACCAAGCAAGGAAACTATTCATCGGACTAGTCGCTGACGATTCGTTACGGCGAGAGAGAAGGCGGTGAAGGAGCCTCACGAAAGGCCTTTATTGTCGGGTGTCGTATATGGTGAGAAATAGCTTGAACGAGTTCACGCCGTGTTTTTTTTTTTTTTTCGGGCTCTCGAAAGGGTGGGGATTTGAGGACTCACTCTTTCTCTCGCTCGCACTCCTCTTTCTCCTCTCCTGTTTCTCTTTATCGTCGACACGGTATATTCGGAACCCGGCCCTCTTTCTGTAGTGCTTATTAATTCGGCACACTCTCGCCTCCCGTCGGGCAATAAACGTAAAACGCCAATTCATATTCTCTACCTTATATACCCGTTGCATGGGACAAAAGTGCGCCTGGCCTGCAAAGGGAAACGTATGGGGCGTAGCCTAACCCTTTGATCCTGGCTTGTGGCTGTGTGTGCGTATGTGTGTGTGCGCGTTCAAGAGACGTCGCGTCGCGGCGCGCGAAACCTACATTATTTTCACCTTAGCCGATCGTTCCTTGATGCCGCCGGTTCATTCAGGGCGACTTAATAAGGCCACGAGGAGGCGAGAACTCGAAGAACAAGGGAACAAAAATTCTGGCGCGTTGACGATAATATTCTTTCTACTCGTGTGTGTGTGTGTATATGTATATATCGTACGATGTACGTGATGCGAGAAATTTTTCGTCCGAATTCCACCGCGTATCCCAAGGCCAGTGACACCCGGCGACGAAGATAAGGAAAAGGACACGAACGTTCGATCGGACTGAATTTCTTTCGAGATAACGCCTCTCATCAAACGCCCATTATCAGGAAGCTCCTAGTCCACGAGGAGCTCTCGAGGACCAATCCGATATCGCGGTCGGCCGCGATAAGGAGGATCGCCTCGTCGCGCACAGTGTGAAAGAGAATGAGTCACGATAGAAAGTAGCAAAGAGAGAGAAAGAGAGAAAGAGAGAGGGAATAATGAGAGAGGAAGAGAGAAAGTAGATGCAGGATGGGGGTGGCCTGATCGGATCTCGTTAGTTTCGCGTCCCTCTAATTGGTGCATCGATTATACCAATTATCGTTTCCTACTCGAGAGATTAGCTAATTGCGAGTGTCTCCCTTACCGTCTCACTCTTTGGCTCCCGGTTGGCCCGGTTGCCATTGTCGATGCATACCTTGCACATGTGCGTGTGCAACTGCACCGGCTATTGAACGTGACGTGCAGCGGCGGCGTGTGCAGGCGTCGTTGCCCCGAGAGAGCGAGAGAGGATCGCAAAGCGCTTTTTTTTCTTTTTTTTTTCTTTTTGAGGGCCGAGAGGAGTCGAAGCAGGGAGTAAACGCATTGTGGGTACGAGGTATTCATTCATTGGTATCAGGTAACGCGCGGCTGAGGCCTCCGGACTCTCGGTTCCCGAAGTCGGCGAACAGGCTTGGTCGATGAAAATGCTTCCTCTCTTCGAGGGCGTTGGGGAGAACAAAATAAAAAAAAAAAAAAAAACAAGAAAGGGAGAGAGAGAGAGAGAGAGAATTTAAAGAATCGACCAGTTTATCTGACAGAGGTTAGCTCCAAGTCGAATTGAACGTCTTCTGCATTGCGCATGAATTTTTCTTCTCTAAAGTCAAAATACGCAAAATTATCAGTTATACAATTAATTGCATAAATTAATATTTCTTAAATCTCAAGAAAGTAACTTCAAATATCGTTTTGTGTTTGATCTTAAGATAGCGGATATATTTTTCTTCTACTTGTTTTTTTTTGGATATTTTAATATCATTTGTTATTTTTATTCAAACGCAACTTTTTCGTCAAATCTATATTCAGACTGAAACACTTGTATACATTTCGAGGTCTATGTTTTCGTATGCTCGCGGGGCACAGAGTGAACCGGTTTAGCCGTCCATAAATAGTGGACCACAACCTACAGGTAGTTAACCGCGCATAGCCCACGCGGTTTTTTTTTTGTTCATCTTGCAACTGTTCGATGCCACTGGCGATAGCGCAACTCTCTCTCTCTCTCTCTCTCTTTCTCTCTCTCTGCATAAGGAGTATAGTCCGTATCACACTGACTTTTGCGCGCGTAGGCGTTCATTATTACAGATACTACCTACCTTAAAATTCCTTTTATGACAGCTTTACAATAGGGAAACAATGTACACGATTTAATAATACCTGCAAGCTCGTTTAGCTCGAAAACATTTATTTTTGCGACCGTGCGTGGGAAACCACAATTGCGCTTTTTGTAATCGTACGATTCTCTCTTTCTCTCTCTTACAAGAGAGAAAATTAAATATTATGTCTTTTTTTTTTATAGTTATTGTTACATTATATTTTACTTTTCATAATATTTCTGGAACCTCACGAACTCTGCGCGAGAGGTCAATAAGAGCCTCTTAATGCCCCTCAGTTTTCACAAAAATGAAGATTTATTTTATTTATATATTAATACGCAATAAATATTAATAATAAATATATGTTGTATACGATATATTATTTATGACGAACGTTGGTCTTTGAAATTGACAGGAAAAGAGATGAGAAACCTTGACCCGTTGTTGATCGATTTTTGAATGAAACATAATACGGCATCTTCGTCGAAGATAAACCGTACACCATACCTGGTCCGTTGAAGGGTTCTCAAAGTAGCTCTACCGTATCATCCGTGCCTTAGCTCTGCCAGATCGTTAACTCTCGATCGTGCAAACTTCTCGAGCATAATGATCTCACCCAGAGCCGTAAGATCCGGTTACCTACCAGCCCATATTGTCTTCCAGATCCGTTTGCGATTCGTGGAAGCTCCGCGGCTCCTTACACTGTGTTTCTCCAACGGCGTTCGTCGCTCTTTCGACCGGCTCGAATTACGTTACGTAGCTTTCCCTAATATTCAACCCTGACGTTCGTCAAGCGATTCCGGAAATAACGGCACGAACGTGATAGTTTTGTGTCAAGATTTCTTTTTTGTTTTTTTTTGTTCTTGAAAAGACACCGATCGATGTGCGTCCGGTGTTTGATCTGCCCGTTAGTTCGCGTTGTTTCGCAACGTTGTTATTTCTCGTTTGTGCCGGCTGTGAGTTTGCAAAGGCGGGTCCGTATTAATTACCGATTGCCGTTAGGTTGGCCTTTATTGTTGCCCAATATTTACTCCTCGGTCTCTCGATATCGAGCGCGAGAGACCACGGCGGAGTTGTCCGGCTACGGCCTGTGTGTACTTGCACTTCTGTGTTTGCGGGGCCGACGGGCGAATCCGACGGGGGTTTCGGGGATTGAAGGATTGACGCCGGGGTAACCGGTAGATGGTTACATGAGATTTTACGAGTCGACGGGAGAGAGAGAGAGAGAGAGAGAGAGCGAAAGGCTTTGTTCTATTCTCGTGCGAAACCCGCCCTATATCGTGCGCGCCCCCGAATTGCCGAAGGCCACTGAAATACGCGTTCGGGAGCTGCCAGACCGCTCAGAATCTATCCACACTCGCGTGAAAGCCGCCGATTTCCCATGCCAGACACAATTTCCGAACGCCCGCCGCCGTCGCCGCTGGTATTCGCCACGTGAACGCATACATTATCGTACATACGAAAAACAACGATTTAAACGACAGAAAGAATTAATATCGTAGCTGTTATTTTATTAATATTAATTGCATTACATGCGCGTTTTTATTTTCTCTTTCGTCGTAATTGCATAAAATATAAGAGTGCAAACGCGCGCTCCGCTTAGCGAAGTTGTTTATTACGAACTACCGATGCGCAACTTGTTTGTTAGCGCCGAGTTGGTTTTTCAAATCTCTGACGCAACAACTGCTGAATGTTCAACAATGTATAACGCGCGCTCATCGGTGGAAGTAATGAATGTTTGATTACCGCGCATTTTGCCGCTCTTTTTCCTCTCTTCTCTCGCGAGAGGAGAGATCGAACTTTCGGATAATGAACGCGCGCATTGATCGTTCCGGTGCCCGGCGCTGTATACCGGCGGCGTCGGGGAGAAACTCGAGTTCCAATTGAATAGTTTCTTTAACCAAAAACCACCGAACTTTCTCATTATGCCGAGTTGTTAGTCCGCAGTTCGGACCGAGTTTGGCTTAGCCAATGAGGCCATTCCGTAGCGTGGTTCGTTCCGCGCGCGCGCGCGCGCCGGCCGTCGCGAAACCCTCGGCGCTGTTCCTTCGCGGCGCGATCTGCGCTCGGGGTAACAGAAGCTGCTTACAACTTTTCCGTGTGCTACTTTAAAACTGAGTCGTGTGCGGTGCATGCATACGCTCGTGCGCGCACGTGCGCGCGAACCGGCACGATGGAATCCGCGCGCGATGGAAGACGCAAGTCTTTCTTCTCTCGTTCTTTCTCTCTTCCTCTCGAACCGTGGCCGATGGATTATCGGGAAAGTTTCCGACCGCCGGTCGGTTTAAACGAATCTCCGATGTCTTTAAGCCGCCGGGGTGCATAAGAGTGCGCGCGCGCGCGAGCGCATTAAAGTTCGCACGGCTTAAAGCCGTGCGCGCTTCGTTAAGCTTTTCGCTCTACGCTTCGGGGGAAGTCGCGCGCGGAATTGCCTCCGTGATCGTGCAAGAACGCGGAATACAGATGTCGCGCTAATTGGGTTGCGGAGCCGGCGACGGAGATAACTATCGCTCGCCGGGGCGTAGACACATCGATTATCGAGTTTAAGCGATCGGGTTCTTTCGTTTCGCGCCGTTTCGCTCCCCGTCAAACGTTGTTAAAAGATGTAAGGTCAAGTGTCACACAAATATCTATGACAAAGGAAACGATGAGCGTGCGAATGGGAAAAGAGAATCGAAAAGTCTCGACAAAAATAATTAGCACGGTATTCGGCGTCAACGACGACTTTTTATTTCAACTTGGGTTTCTCTCGTGACGTATCGATCGTCTCTCTCGGCGAAAAGCACGACCGGACACCCCCTCCGATGCTACGCTAACATGGTAATTCTCAAGCGTCTTTAAGCGCTTTAAGCTTTGGGATGCTAAACACCCGGCACTCCACAGATTCACGGTAGTGACCTACAAAGGTTCCGCTCCGGCTTTAACCGGTGGAATATTACGCGGGATCGCCGTGGACTTGAACATAAAGCTGCCAGCAGTTCATTTCAAATATCCGAGGGATATCCGAGGGTACTTCTCCGCGGGGACTCCGCTTAGGTGTGCGTTTAATAAGTATCCAAAATGTGACCCAATTCGGACCGCTTCCTGACGGTCATTATAATAATAATGAGTCGTTCGGGATAGACGAGAAGGAAGAAAGAGAGAGAATAATACAGAGCAGTGTTGCTATCAACACGGAACTTTTGTGAGTAAGAAAGGGTGCGCAAATGTCTCTCCTTGTTATTGAAAGAAATAACAAAATCTTGTTAACTGGATTTTTATTACACTGGCACAACACAGGCGCGCGCTATTGTTATTTTTATTTTAACGTGTTCTGTCAGCGAACACAAACCTGTCATCCGTGACAACTGGTGTGTACGTCTAGCAAACCGTATTATACACATGATGTACAATATGAGAGATTATGTCAGAAATAACGCATGAAAATCACACTCAAAAAATAGTGAGAAAAAGAAGTGGAAAAACAACACGTGACTGTATTTTAGTTACGTGTCTTTAAAAACGAAACTAAAATAAAGTCACGCGACAGGAAGGAGAGGAAAAACAACACGTGACTGAATTCACGTCGCTGTACTTGAGTCACGTGTTTTTAAAAACGTGACTGAAATAAAGTCATGTATTGTTTTTCCTCTCCTCTCCGAGTCACGTGACTTTAAAAAACGCAAAAATACTTTTTTTTTTTTAGTGTTTTGTTCTGAAGCGATTGAGACACTAAAACGGAAGTGTGATCGGTTCAGTCGGTTCTTGAGATATTGCTCCGTGAAAATCTCGTCACTTCTCATTGTCAATCGCATGAATTTCGCGTATAAGAAGCACCACCGCGTGCTTCTTGATTTGTGCGACATCAATCGAGAATCACATCCGAGAAACGTCCAGTCAACGTCGAGATCAAAATGGCAACAATCAAATATCGAAAGAATCGATTGCGATTTACACGCGCCTTTTCCGGTAGGATAAATACCTAACGTAACATTATGTAATAAACTGCGTGAATAATAATCTCATTACTCTTCTAAAACTACGTTGGGGAGATGCACGTGATCATTAATTAATTATATGTTAGTAATTGCGTACATATTTGATTAAATGATGTATGTTTAATTCAAGCAAGTGTTTGCATAAAGTTGGAATAAAATTACATGCTTAATTAACGTGACCATAAATGCTTACACATACATTCGCGGTGTGGCTAAAAATATGTAAGTAAATTACAGCGTGTGAGTTTTCACTGCGTTGCTTATAAAAATTTCGGGTTATTTTTTTTTTTTTTTTTTAAATAAACCGTTTAAAAGTGACAAAAACCATCCGGTTGGTCATTAGACAAATGAGTCCATCGACATTTCCAACACTTTTGTTTCTTGCGGGAACATATTCATTATTTTGTGACGTACTTTTTAACTCGTGCGCCGCGGCGTGTGACTTGCCAGTCAGGTCACGAATGGTCCACGTGTGATAACTGCACTGTACATGATAATTAGTTAATATCAGTTAATGAGACGCGAAACATTTTGCGCGATAATGTTTGTTCCCGCATGAAATTATCAAAACTACCTGAGGCGAAAAGTTTAACGTTGACCACACGAATAACTAGCCACTGCGCGTTGATAATTATGTATCAGTCAATGACACTTCGTGTGATAATGTTTGTTCCTGTATGAGATTATTAAAACGGTCTAAAAGTTCAGCGTGGATCACCGATGACACATTCAACGTATGTTGACAATCTAGCCAGCTGATTAGCAATCGCAACGCAAAACTGTGAAAATAGCTACGCTATTATCGCGTTGTTACATGAATAAACGTAGGAAACGATTTTGTCAGTCGCGCATCGACTCGATAAAAACAAGCGTGTTAAATCGATGCGGCGCATCGGATCGCAGATAATTTCAGGCTGTTACGCGGAAGCGTGTGTGCTAAAGAGATAATCGGCGGCCGAAGAAGGAAAGTCGTCCCTTCGAAAAATGTCTATCACGGCGTAATACCGGTTGGATGGCAGTGCCTAGTTAGATTACAAGCCCGGCGCGTTCACGATCCTTTCCCTTCCCCTCTTCTTGCCTCTGTCGTCTCGGCGTCTCGTATCGCATCGTCTCGTTCCTGTCTTTTTTATAATTACATCGGCCGCGCTCCGGCCTGTCTCCCGCGAAACAAGATATCGAATGCAGACGGAGAGGAGGGAGATTAAAACTAGCGACAAACACGAAAACGTGGCAGGGGGAGCATTAACATCCCTCATTCCCCTCTTTCGCCCACACCCTTTCCGGTTCCGCGCAAGTTCTCTCGCTACTCATCTAAAGTAACTTTCGCGCGCTACGCACTCTCTGGTCTACCGCGCAAAACAGATAAGAAACAGAAGTTTCGCCTGTGATCTCGCGCCGTCGTGCGGAGGGAATCGAAGGAGAGATTGCGGAGACGAGGGAGAAAGAGAAGGAGACGGTAACACGAACGGGAAAGCTGGAAAGTCAATTGCGGAACTGTGCAAGACGCCACCACGCACCTCTACATTGACTTTCTCTCCCTCTCTCTCTCTTTCTACTTTCCTTGATCCTTAATCCGTGAAGATATCGGGGGAAAATTGTATCGTAACAACCAGTGAAGCGTAACAGTTACATATTTGCTACTTAATTACGTCGTCGAATTTCTTTTTATTTCTGTTCTCTACTGAATATCTGAATTTTTCAAGAATATATAACTACTGAAAAAGTAATTACATACTTTTTCACGATATCGACACAGAGACAGGTTTTCAACGTTTTTATATTATCATGCGAAACACACGTCACTTCGAAAGAAAACAGATTGGAATTCATCACACATCTTTTAAGCAATCACGCAAGCAAAGTATTAGTAAAAAAAAAAACAAAAAAAGAAATAAAATATCAATAAAAGAAGAAAATTAGAATTCCTTGAAGATTTATCGCTGAGCAAAGAGAGAAATTGGCTTAAGTAAAAGGACGGGATTTTAAATTTCCGGCTACTATTTTTTTTTTTTTTTTTCGATCGTCAAAAGGAGTGATCTTTTTACCGTAAATCCCGCAATTTCGATTTATACGAAGGAAGCGGAGTTTACGAGCCCGGGAGCTCCGAAGTTGTGCGTTCTCATTCGCATCTTGGTTCTTTACGACGGACGGTGCGCTTCACGAGATTGGCGCGAGCGTTTCGACTAAGCGCGCTTTGCTTTAAACGCACGCTGGTGTGTAATCGAAGTGACGTTTATTTTATTTAATTTTTTTTTTTCAGCAAATGCGACCAAATAACTCGATGAAAAACCGTGCGCGTCCGGAACTTGATAATATTTTCCGAAATTCGTACAAAAAAAAAAAAAAAAATGAATATAAAATCAGCGTTTAAATCGTCCGTTTTAGCGCTCGACGCGATGCATAAGCGCGCGCGCGCGCTTGAAAAAAAAAAATAAATTTCCGACGCGATGAAATATTTCATCGCATTTTCTAGACTGAAAAGGAACAAAGCTCTCGACAGATTGGAGTTTGGTCCTCGATTCGGGCGGCAATTGTCGAGAAATGTTTTCCATACATCACAAAACGCGCGCGCGCGCACACGTTTTCCTTTATCCACTTTAGCGCGCAACGTTACATTGTTTCTTTTCCGATATCGCGTGCGTTCACTTTTCTTTCGGCGATTCGCGCGCGAATATTTGTTTTATTAATGTAATCGCGCGCGTAACACACCCGCCGCGTTTCTTGCAGTTCATATTTTTCGCCGTGCGAAAACTTCAGCGGCAAAACGTTATATATATATATATGTAATGCCACACGACGACGCGGAGTCTTTCCCCCGGTAATTTGTCCCGTGTGTATTCTCCGCTCGATTTACTTGGGCAATTACTGCCAGGCGAAACTCTGCGTTTTATAGCCGATTCCGTTTCACGTCGTTGCGGAGATACTATACTCTGCTTTTGACGTTTCAATGACAGCACGAACGTCGTCGGTAATGTACGCCATACGGCAACGGCGGCGGTGGTTGTATCCAGGGCGATTCGTTCGTCAGGGAAGGGAGCCACGCGCTAATCTCCAATGTCAAGGTAACGGATCAGATCTGATAACGGAGTTCCCCTCGCTCGATCCCTCGCTAGATAGACTCCGCTCCATATATAGCGCGTGCTAGTTGCTAAGGTCGTTTTTTGGTCGTTCGACGTTGGCGCGTTGTGTAAAGTATGAACGGTCTGATTTTTCAATCTGCTCGGAATATCTCGCGTGAAAAGTAGCGGAAACAGTTTTCACGCGCGCTCGAAAAGAGAGAGAAGATTAATTTATCATCCCCTCCCCTCCACACACACACACACACACACATCGACAACGTACGAGGCGAATATCATGTACAGACATTATCGCGAAACGCGAAGCGCGTAATGGAACGAATATGAAATCCGGACTCCGCAACGAGCAATCGAACTGAAACGGGATTGTTTTGAGAAGTTGGTGAAAAATTATCCATGAACGTCGTTTTCCGGAAAAACAAGTTTTCGCTTGTGCACATCGATGGCGATGGCGAAATTAATTGTGCCATTTTTCTCGACGCGCGACTCGAGCGCTCTCTGGTACTCGAACTGCATGAAAAGTTTTCAATATTTCTCACGCGGAATGATCAAAAGCTCCGCGCTCGCCCGGGGAGATATCCAGTGCGCGCGTGCGCGCGTAGATTGTTCGATTCGCGCGAGCGAAAGCCGCGGCACTTTGTCAACGCGGCAGCGAGCGAGAGAAAAAGAGAAAAGAATCTTTCCTCACACAAGAATGCTCGAGCAACCAGTCGGTATATACGTTATCCTAGCGCCGAGTATCGCGCCGGGACGTAAAGGATAACGTAGAGCGTCGTAAGAAAGTCGATTTGGCGATGTGTTACGCGCGGCGGCCAGGCCGGCGATTTCTTCTTGCGCTGCTCCAAATTCCGCGCCAGCGCATCCCTCGTCGGAAAAACGCACGTCGGAATAATGTGATGCGTAATGTATACAGCGTAATGTAAAGCCCGCGATGCCGGGGCTTCTCCGAAGCGAGAAAACGAGGAGAGGAGAGGAGAGAGAGAGAGAGAGGAGGTGTCGGGACGGAGAGGAAGTCGGTCGCTCGCTCGTTTCTGGCTGAAGGCCCAGCTGGCCGCGTTTATTGCCGACTTACGTATTCGAAATATCGCTCGTTCTCTTTAAGGGAAAAATATCGCACCGGCCCCTTTAAGGTCCCACCCTCTCTTCTCCGATTTTCTCCCCCACGATTCCTCTTCCCCCCTCTCGAACCCCCGCGAAAACGTGGTTATCCATCGATTCGACGTCGAGTGCCGATTGCGAATGAAAAATCGTGCTCCCGTAGCTTTCAACTCGATGTGTCGAGCCACTCGAGCGACGATTTCTGCGCGCTCGATTAACCGAGTCCTCCTGCGCGCGCGGATATCAATTTCCGGCTGCTTGCTGGACGAACACCTTTATTCCTCCGCTCCCATCCCCCGCTATGTATCTTGAGAGAGATATAGCGAGAACTTTATCTGCGCTTTTATTTCATCCCGGCGCGTAACGCGGACTTGCATTTCAATGCAAAGTCGATCATTCGACACTCGGGGGGTGCGTGAAGGAAATGAACCTTCTCTGGGGGGCCGAGATACACTTGAAAATTTAAAATTGTCCCGTTCGCATGGAAATAATCTCTCGTTGAAACTCGATATTTCGAGTTGAACAAAAAAAATCTGTGCACTCTTTCGCGCCCTTCAAAATTTGCGACGTAATTGAAAATCCGTTGGGAGCGAATTTGCGTTTAGCGCGGATTTATTTTCGCTGTGATGAAAACGCGCGCGTTGCGCGATATCTCGATTGTCGAACGTCATGTGCAAATTTCTCTCTTGCCTCTTCGCGCGAGGGTTGAACGTTTAAGGAGAACCTTTTTTCGCGAACTTTGAGGATCGCGTAATTGCGCTTCGGGTGGATTAGAATTTCTCGATCGACGTACGTTCGAGCCTAACGCTCGGAGCGAGATCTCTCTCTCTCTTTCTCTCTCTCTCTTCGTTCTCCCGCACTATGTACTACAGGCACGTGCGTGACTTTTCGTCTCGCGTGATACTCCGTGGGTGTGCAGCACGCGTTGGCATGAGCGCCGGCACGCAAGCGGCTACGGAAAGGTTACGTTTACCTACGGTTAGCCCGCGGTATTTTTTTCTCCTCCGTTTTTCTCTCTTCCTTCGGCTCTATCTTTCTCTCGTCCCGCGGCGGTACGTTGCGCCGGATTGGACGGGCGATCGTTTAAACTGCGTCGTCGTCGTCGTCGTCGACAGCGTTCGCTCAAAAGCGTGTCACGTCGCACAATCGGCCTGATCGCTCGCGGTTAACGCACAACACACACGGAGTGTTAATACGGAGATGATAAAAGTAACCCGGCGCTAATATACGGCCGCGTAAAATTATAATGGATTGTGCACGCAATATGCGACTCCCGTCGGTCGCGGGAGTAGCAAATCGCGAATTCGTTCTCGTGCGCTCGCTACCTCTCGCTCTCGTGTTTTATTTCTCCCCCTTCGCTCTCTTTCTCTCGTCCCGGGCCTCCTTCTGTCGGACGAGCACGCGATGTCCTCGTCGTCTTCGTCGCCGCGATATTCCCTTCGTGTGTGTATAAGTATACATAGTTGTATTGCGCACGCATACGAGATGCGCATTCCCCGGTACGCGGCGGTCGCCTAACGATGCTGAGAGGATCGGCAAGGTCGATCGTCGTTTAAAGTCGATTATGCTCGGCGACTATCGAGCAGAGCCTCGCTTGGTCACTGACTCGATCTCTCTGACTACGAAACGTCCTCGTTATCCGCGATTTCTTCTCGGTGATCCGAGAAGTCGTTGAGAGAGAGAGTCGCTTGAATATGTACCGGGAAGAGAATGGTCGAATGTCTCGTTTAGCGAGACTTCATGATGCTGCAGGTGTTTACGTTGCGATCTAAAAAGGGTTCTGAACAGGGGGAATGGAATTCTAATTGCGACTCTGATTTACAATTTTGCATGTCAATATCTCTACGACGATCGCATTTAAATACATACATATGTTTATTTGGTCTTCATTGTAGATTATAATTGATCGCTCTGGGATACACAGAATTATTGCTCTCTAAATAAATTACGCGCGCGTGTAAAATTGCGCAATTCACAATTTCGTTCGGTGAAATGAGAAGAAATCGTCGTCGCGAAAAAATTTGATTCAATTATAATTACGTTGTTAGATACGCGTATATTTTGATATACACAAGTCCTACGACCTGAATGTCACATTTTGCGTCGGACGCAACCGCAAAGTCCAGTTTTTCCGCAAAGAGAAAGGCTGTACAAAGACACACACTGTGAAATTGTAGAAAGAAAAAATCTCGGGGGGGGGGGGAAAAGCGACGAGGGAATTCCCCTCTATTTACAAGAGAGATCCCCCGCACGCTCGGGGACCAGATATTAAATTTCAATCGATACAACATCCGCCGGTGCTCGCCTTTTCTTTGGACGTGCGCCCTCCGTCGCGCGAGGAAGATACATGTTTGATAGGAAATTAAGGGTGGCGAGACAAACATCCACCGGGAACGCGCGAAATAAATATCGGGGTGAACGCGGAGAAACGTGGACACGGGATATAAAAAAAAAAAAATTTGTGTCAAAAGAGAAAAAAAAACATTTCACGCGCGACATGAAATTTCGCGTGAAACTGAATGTATTTTTATTTTCACTGGCAATATGACACAAAGTTATTTGTGCGCTGTGATTAATAAGTATTTATTGTATTTTTTTTTTTTTTTTTTTTGAATACACGATTCTCAAATTGTTTATAGAATTTTGACCTCCCGTTAATTTAGTTTTCTCTTCCGTCAAACGGAAGAAGAACATAAAGCACATGTGATTTCGATAAATGATACATCTGTCGCGATGGGGTTTGACGTTTTCATGAACATTTCTCGTAAAACGAACGCCCATCCAATTCGTAGCATCGATAAGATGAAGTAAATATGTATGCGCATACGTAATACACATCTAGAGAGATATATATTTATATGCGAGTCTCGTATATCATACGCTATACTACCATGATGTTCGGCCAATATTTTCGATCGTTCCGTATCATGTTATGCTACATCGTCGTTTGTATGATGCATCGTTTTTATGCCATATGTACGTTATTTTCTACTTCGATAACAAATGATAGAAATGCGTTATTTGTATTGCGCCGTTCGTGCGGTACGTCATCAAAAATCTGCAGCGTATTTTTGTTTATTTTCTATGACTCGCAAAAATGACTTAGAAGCTAAACTTAAATTATTATATATTCGAGTGTTTACCAATTGAAATTGATTATTTTTTTTTATCCATTAATGTTTTTAACTAATAATCGTTCGTTAACATTAAAAATAGAAAAATTGAAATTTTACTGTTCAATTTTTAAACCGGGCTCATTTCGCAATATCGACTCTCGAAATTTAATGACACTTTTATTCGAAAGTTTTAACAAAGACTAATAACTCGAGGTAGAGAAGTCGATTTCTCGTCGTTTCGGTGAGTAGGGCAGTAATATACTCGCTGGTCGGAGTAAAGTGAGATTCCGTGGCTTTCGGTGTGGATGGGGTGACGGTATCTAGTATACGAAGTAAAATTGCGGCGAAACTTTGTCACTCTTGGCTTTCCGCTAACCGTGTCGCGGTGAGGAAAACTCTCGGGGAGTGTCGATTATTGGATGACTGTTCGGAATCGAGAAATTGATGCGAAATACGTGCCGCTGTGAGAAAACGGTATTTTACGTGTATATGTTTAGACGATACTCGCAGCGCGTTGCAGATACATTTCCATTTTTTTTGTGTGTGTGTGTGTTGACGTTACTGTTTCGGAGATTCAACAGCATTAAAATTTTTACCTGCCAGCTGTGTTATTTTTATATTTCGTCAGAACTGTATATATATATATCGCGTTGCAGCTTTGCGGTCCGTCCGTCCATCGCTGCCACGCTCGTCGAACATAATACACGCAAGGACGGTGACAATGCGATGTTGACGTTTTTGTGCGGAATTCAAAAAGTCACGCGCACATGCGTCTGCGGTATAACGGAGCAATATTTAAAAAGGATAAAACACATCGATATTTTTATTGTCTTTTTTTTTGTTTTTTTTGTTTTTGAGAAAAAAAATCTGTGTGAGTCTGTGTGTTTCGCTTTTAAATATTTCGAGACGCGCGCTTGGGAACTGAAAAAGCAATTGCTTTCCGTACCGCGACGTTCACTTGGCAATAAATCGACACCTTCGCCGCGTAAAAGAGATTAAATGGAAATATATGCAAAATTTATGTCCTCTGTATACAATCTAGAAACGCTTTACCTAATGACATTACGACGCGTCAGTTGTGAATTATTTCCTTCCACCCCCGCGAGCAGTAAATGGTAATTTTGCATCAAATATCGCGGCTTCGTTTTCCGTCAAGTTTTTAATCATAACACTCGTGTCGCACGCGAAATCTTAATTCAGAGCGTTATAAAAACGAAAACTTATATATACTCCGCGCGGTCGGTCGCGTCGGTTTTTATTATTGACGACGAAAGCCAGAATTCGCTTGCGAATTGCGATTTTTGTAAGAAATGGTATCGTCGTTCCGCACGTCGAGACGACATGAGCGCGATAACCTTCCTCCCACGTCTGAGTTTCACCCTCGCGCCATCAAGCGCGCCCGCCCTTTACGCGTATATCTCGGACGTCCTGCGGACACGGTGATGCATGAAAGCGTCGAACGCGATAACTTATGTTATCGCTTTACGAGAGAGGGAGAGATTTTTCGGAAGCTAAAGAAAATCCGTCGGTATATTCTTGTTTGTGGACTTGTGTTATTTTGTGTGCCGCGCGACGACGACGACGACGGTTACATCCATTTCGCGAAATCGCACGATCCTTCGTTTAATTTTTACGACGTTTATTTATACATATATATATATATATATTTTTTTTTATTGCCTTGGAAAAATGATAGCTACGTTATTTTGTTGTTCGGACAAATTTACGATTATATTTTGTAATTTGTCTGGCGGTAGCGACATTGTTAGATGCTGCAAGGAACGATGATAACACTTGTGCGTCTTTCGTTGGCTGGCTACACGATATGCTCTCAGACTTGTGGAGAGAACGACGACGTACGGACGGATAGACACCCTCGGGAACCACTCGAGCTCCCTTCCTCTGGATGCACACCCTTACTTCACGCAAAGCCCCCGAGGCTTAATCAATAACGGATGCATCACACATGAAGTCGTCGTACTTATTATTTAATTTGAAGAGCTCTTCGAAAAAAAAAAAGTCAGTCGCCAACTTTTTTTCAGCGTCATTAGCAAAAGTTGGTTCGTATTTATTTGTAACGGGTCGCGCAAATTAAATTAGAAATTTATTCTTAGATGAATCACAAGCAGAACGGGGAGTTCTCGCGCGTTGAAAAAAAAAAAAAAAAAAAGGATCGGTAACTTTTCCTTGCCGTGTTTGCATACGTAAACACGGAACGAGGAGGAGTCGTTCAAAGGCAAAGCGAAATTCGCCAACTGAGAGAAGAAGTTCGCTTCGAATATATTTTTTCATTTCAGTCGCGAACGCACTTTTTTGCGATGCTTGAGTCTCGACGAAGACGCGGGGTCTGGGTTGTAATAAATATTTCTTCTATCGACGCAAATTGGACTGCGACGCGGTATGCGCGATCTTAAAGTCTCTTAATCATGTAGATAGATTTCGAGATGTGAGCGAGAGAACCCGTTTGCGAATGGAGGTTCCAGGAAAGGCTCCATTTACATGGGTAAATATTCGTGCCCGGTATATAGCGCGGCGCGTTCTCCTGCAGACTGCATTCCGAAGTTGCCCTTTAATTAGTACGTCACGTCCGGGGAGGGCTAACTTCCAGATCGGTTCGATCGGGGTACGTGTGCGCGGTTTAAATTCGTTGTCCGGCTGTTGGAAAGGACTTATAACTTGTTAATTAGTTTGCGTTCGTTATGTTAAGACGAATAACTGGTTGATTTTAGATCTATGGATATGTTGCCGGGAGTCGTTGAAAACAAGTTACATCGAAGTTTCCGCAGAAATGTTTCCGCTAACTATTACAGCAGTTTTGCAATCACGTCAATTTCACGTTAAAAATGATCGCGTCGTCTGTCATCTGTCTTCAAACGGTTTAAACTGTTGCGGTCGCGTTTCAACGCTTGATTCCCCAAAAAAATACGCGCTGTGTATATTTTGATACACAACGGCCGGAGGTCAATACATCACTGGAAAATACATTGCTGAAGTTTGCTTTGAAATAATGTTGGAAAAAAATAAGAGTCGATAGTGGCGCTTAATGCGATTCCGTTTTGCAAAACCGCGCCCGGATAAGAGGAGAATCGATAATAACGTCGTTAAGAAACGCCGCGCGGTGACCGGTTATATATATATATATATATATATATATCCATAAGACGAGCGACGCTTTCAATCGAGCCGGTGATGATCGCCGAAGTGAAAATGCGAATTAACTTTCGCCGCGGTGACCCATCTATCTCGCACGCTACATTAAGTACCACCCCTTTTTCGTGTCATGTGGTTTTTCATCCTTTGAATATTGTGTAATGATGTTTGACATCGGTGCCGAAGACGTCTTCGTGCAGACGGTTCCTGTTGTGGCGCGGGAGAGAGAGAGAGAGAGAGAAAGAGAGAGAGAGAGAGAGAGAGAGAGAGAGAGAGAGAGAAAGAAAAAAAAANGGGAGAGAGAGAGAGAGAGAGAAAGAGAGAGAGAGAGAGAGAGAGAGAGAGAGAGAGAGAGAAAGAAAAAAAAAAGAGAGAGACCGTTGGCAAAAATACGTTCCCCGCTGCGACGAATCTACGTGCGTCAGATTGCCTCATCTCGCGGCGATGCTGCTTATCGAAGAACCGAGCAAAAACATAATAGGCCCGTCAAGGGAAAGTAAAATTAGTATCACGTGAGCCTGCGCGGGGCTCCCATTATGCAAAGTAAATCGTTTTGCAATCAATCTTGCAAGAATCATCGAAGGTAAATCTCATTAACGTGAAATTGTGTCGCAAATGCAATTACATCAAATTCGTTCTCTTTAATTTTTTTTTCTAATGTTTCAACGTTCGCCTTTACCTTTTTTTTTTTTTTTGGAAATCGTTACCAACCGCGGAAACAGTCTGTGATTATTGTAACAAGCACATATCATTCGGTTCAGTGGCTCAATCGACAGTTGCTGAATTCATTTCTCAATCCCGCGCGTCGGTGTCGGGATTGACACCGTCGGAAGGCATCAAATGCCGACGTCTATAAAATGGAAACGACGCGCGCGAGGTTTTTTAACGAACGGTGATTTTTATTCCCGCACATATCAAGAGGCACTTTTGCCTCTCTCGCGCTAAGTTCACGCGCAACGAAGTGGAGTCGAAAACCGCGCGCGAGCAGCACACACCGCGCTTCTGTATATACTCGTATACGCGAAATTGAGATATTTGAGAAGAGATGAGATTTTCACGGAGCAATTTTTTTAAAATACATACATCTGATGTAACCGGGCCCAGTCGTTTCGCGGCCTGAGAGTTGCGAGCGGAAGGTCCCGAGTTTATTGATTGGAAAAATCGAACTGAATCGGGCTTCCAATCAGCTCGAATTATGGTTACGAGAGATGTGGAAGAGGAATGTAAGGATGTGTGAAAGAACATTAAAATTCTGAGAGGAATCAATAAACATTCCCCTTTCCTGTTGTATCTTCTCTAACTTGTTTAATAGACGGAATTATCAGGTAAATCAATAGAGAAGAGAAGTATGTTTATAATATTTTTTTTTCTTCTAGACACACACACACACATTGCAGATAAATTTGATTGTTCGGTATCCAAACTATTATTCTGCGAACATGTTTCGCATGTAATTTGACTCTGTTTTTTCTTTGCGTGACAACAAAAAACTCTAACTACATTTAACAAATATATATTTAAATCAATATAAATTTATTTATAACGAACAATTAAACAGTTTTTACGCATGACGCGTAAATTCGTTCGCGCAACAGCTCGAACGAGGGTACAGAGACATCCGCGATTTAGATTCCGTTGTGCCTTTTACATATGGAACGCGCGCGCGAATTGCAAATGCGCGCGCGCGCGCAACAATCCATCGACGAAACTCTCCGCGCGTCTGATTTTCGGATACCTGTTTTACGTTTCCGCGTGCGTCTCTCTCTCTCTCTCTCTCTCGTCATCGCGAAAGAAAGCTCGTTGTTAACGGTCGCAGAGGGAATTAACATTCCTCCCCCTCTCTTCCGCGATATCCCGCGAGCGCCGCGCGTTCTCCATTCACCGGAGGAAGACGCTACTAATGGAAAGTGCCTCCCAACGGGAGGCGAACAGGGGAGGCGCCGGAGATGCGGGTCATATAAACAGCATGATAATAAAGACGGCGTCGCTTATGGCATAATTATGGTAATTCATTAATAAAGACTCCCGGCAACTTCTGCCGCCGCTGACGCCCAGTTTCATTCCCGGTTACTTTCTTCCACAAGAGGGTTAAGCCAGGAGGGTAACCCCAGAACGGATCGCTTCTGCGAGCGAGGAGCAAATGTGAACGTAAACAACGTACGCGCGACCAAGGGATGATGGGAAAGAAAAATAGTTTACAACGCGACGATACGGGTCTACTTTTCCATTATCGGGATAACGTTAAAAAACTAGTTAGAGACTCTTATATAAAAGACTGGCGTTATATATAAATTCTGCTGAGAATCGCCGGATTCTTGGCTGGTTCCGCGCCGTTTGCGGGATAATGGGGTGGGCGAGCGCCCGCGTTGGTTAGAGAGAATTCGCGATTAGTTCCGACGGGGAAATCTCTTCAACTCGTCCCGTTCGACGAAAAGGGGGAAAGCTCTTCCGAATGACTTGACCTGGATATCTTGGTAATCCCTTCGTTCGCGCGCCTCTCCACGGAAGATCGACTAATGCGATTTGTCTCGTATCGCGCGCACGGAGAAGGACGCGCGTCGGAAAAGCGAGAGGCGAGAAGGTCTGAAGCGAGGAGAAGAGGTGCGAGCCTCTCTCTCTCCGGGTCCACTTCGTGGAGCGGGACGCGCGCGCCATTAATTTTTCATCGGTCCTGGGAAAACAGAATCGATAATGTTCCCCACCCGGATGCGGTACGTGGCCCGCATGCCGAGGGAATTGAGGCACGAAATTCACATTCGTTTGCCGCCCATCGGAAACGCCGGGACGCGCGCTCGGAACAAAAAAAAAACGAAAAAAAAAAAAACAAAAAAACAGAGAGTAAGACATTGCCGTCGGAAGGGCCTCGCCATCATGGCGGTCGTCGAGCGGTCCATATATATTCGCTTGCCGCGCGATAACAGTCGGGGCGAAAAAGAAGGAGGACGGCCAGCGCGAGCGCGAAGTGGGTGATAAGGGTAAAGTTTACGGTTATTCCTTCAATTAAGGTGATACAACGAGCCACTTAACCGGCCGCTGATTTTTACCCTCCTCTCTCTCTCTCTCTCTCTCTCACGCCGATGGTTAGGTTTTATCGCCGCGCGTCTCTTCGACCCATCCTCGTCCCTTCATTTCCAATTAAAACGACGTTCTGACCCCATTTCCATGCCGCGACAGACTTTTTTTTTTCTTTTTTTTTTTTATTGCTCGCATTCACTCTCTTGATCTTCCACGTTGGCCCGTACGACGGTTTCAATCGCGTTTTTATGACGCATTGAACGAACGAACTGCGATTCATCCGCGATTTACATCTCGGCGATGTCTATCTATATTGTACAAACTGTGCTGCAAGTATCTTAATCAAAATGCGAAATGTGCGGAGTTATATCTCCCGATATTTTTATGTTTTCCGCGAATTTTATCGGGACGGAAAAGTCGTACATCGACAGTCTTGATGCGGGCATTGATATTACGCGGATATCAGCTCCCTCTCTTACATATATTATGTTTTTTCTTCTTACTTTAATCCGAATTCAGCGACGCGTCCCGTCCACCCCACTTCGATTCTCACGGATGAATCGGGACGCGGCGAGATATTGGACGCAACCGTGAATGGAGGATACGTGCAATTTTCCCTCTCTCTTTCTCTCTTTCTGTCTCGAAGAATGCCGAGGAAGCCAGTGGCGAGAGTGGAGGCAAAGAACACGGAGGGCACACACTAACAATACGAAGAAAACGTTATTCGAGTTCTCGGACCGCGTCGTGTACGCGAGTAGCTTTCGGCGCGCGCGCCAAACTCCGTAGCCGATTTCATTTTATTTCCGGTCCACCTTCGACCATCCTTTTGTGGAGCGTCATGGACTTTCTGCCTCCTCCCTGTCTTTGTCGCCGAATGCGTACTATACACGAGGGGTTGGTCGGTTCGAGAAGGAGTCCTCCGCAGAGTAGAGGACTCGACTTAAGATACTTTCGTTCACTCTGTCGTTGTTTTTTCTTTTTTTTTTAGTGTCTCTCTTTCTCCCTCTTTTCCGTATTTCTGCTCTATATTTCGCTCTTCTTCCTTGTCTTCTTCGTTTTCTTTGCTACATATCGCGTCTAGTCCTTGACCGGCTGGATCGTCAAGCTTCTCGATTGGAGAACCCTAAACGAAAATGTTCCCGGTTCGTTCGAGAGGCCGGTATTATCCTTAGCCGCGTCTACCGGCTTCCTTTTATTCCGCAAAACTTCTTTTCGCGCTCCTGCAAATTGTTTCCCATGAAAATTCGTTTCATTCCCAACGGGGAGGTTTTGTTTCGCGTGATTGTACGGGAAAATACTTGTGTGTGACCCCCTTACGCTTTTGAGCTGGGAACGCGACGATAGTTTCAATCTGCGATTGAACGCAAGAGCGTGACAATCTTGCTCAGATAAAAATTTAATTTAAACGGAAATCCTCGCGGAGAGTCACACAGAAACGGTATCTTCCAAGTTTTGTCGAAGAAACGTTTTTTTTTTTTTTTTTTTGATACGTGGATCAGTCGAACCAATTCGAACATAATTGATAGGATAAAGCCGAGATTGAAATTGCGACGTGAGAGATATCGAAACCACGGATTTCGACTGTGTGTACATTTTATCAAACAGTTTGGTAACAATTTAAACTAGGGGGTTATTTTTTTTTGTTATAGTAAGGCTAAAAAGCTAGGAGAAATTTTTGCGGAAATTATAAATTGCCAGCTATTGCTCGCGCGAACAGATCTTTTAGTCTTTCACTGAACTGATAAAACTCGGATTGCCCGGAGCGATGCAGCTTGCTAAAATTACCCCACGCTTATCACGCATTTCCTCCTTCTTTTCTACAGAATAAAATTTTCGTATAACAGACTGTGTAACACATTGCAAATTGGGGCGTACTGACGACTCCACTAAAATTTTTCGTGATGAATTTTCGTTATGTGGAAAATAATTAAAAATTCTAATTTGTGCATCAGCTGCGGTAAACTGACTTTTTGCTACGCGATAGCCGTGGCAAAAAAGTGACAAATTTATTTGAAATTTTTGCAATTTAATGATCCAATCCGAACATTTATATGAACTGATGGCATGAAAAAGTTTTTTTTAATTTGTAACATAAATTTTAATACAAGTTTTGAATATCTTTCTTCTCTCTCTCTCTCTTTTTCTCTCTCCCTCTGCCTTTTCGTGTCGAGAGAATTTCAAAGGAATGTTCGGAAATAACTTCAGTTATCCTTCTGTATCTTGCTTTCTCGAGGTTGTTGTTTCGACTTCGAAAGTCACGCATAACCTTGATTTGCGTAAGACCTTGAACCCGGGCGAGCGCATGCAAGTCGCGGTCGCGATGTAAATGCGTAAAGTCGCGGTTCGGAAAAAAGTGTTCGAAGTCTATTCTCAGAGAGGCGAAACTCGGCAACGGCTCTCAGAGTCACGCGAGGCGACGAAGGACGAAAGGTTGCATTAACATAACATTAACTATGGCCGCGCCGCCAACTTATTCGCCGAACATCGACAAGCCACAATGTTAATGTGCCAATATATATTCATGCGAATTCATACGACTCGCGTAGCAAGTGCTCTTTCGCAATTACATTAACACGGTAGCTAATGGCGCATGTATAAATGACGATTTAGAAAGACGCGTGATGCACTTAGATCTCTCTCTCGTGTCTTATTGAAAGTAACAGGAAGAAATTTCACTTTGAGATATATCGGGAGCAAATTAGATCGCGCGAGTATAATTGTTATTGTCTTTGTTCATACATAAAAATCCGAATTTGTTCGGAAAAGTAATTTTGTTTTACAATACGCATAATGAAAACTGCATACAATAAAATTACAACGCGGTTAAAAAGATTTGCTATAATAGAAAAAAATTAGTTACTCATATTTGACGCGGTGCGTTATAAAAAAATCTGAAAATATAGTTTTCGAGTTTGAACGACGTTAATGTCATTTCATTTTTATAACGCGCGCATGTTTCGCGAACATTTTACTTCACCGGGATTTCAACAATTTGATATTTAGTTACTAGAAATTATTTATTACTCGACCAGTAAAAAAACTTATAGCTAAACCCATTGAGATTTTTATTTTGTCAACATAAAATTTGTTTCGTTTTATCGAAATAACGTGTTTTTTTTTATTTTTATTTTTACAAGAATCCGATATTTGATTCTTTCGCGGTGTGTTATAGAAAAATTCCTGAAAATGAGATACTTGGATTTAAACCGCGTACGCAAACCAGTGTGTGTCACTTTTACATCACGTTTTTTCGCAAATACTTCAATTCGCCTCATCAGAATTTCAAGAGCTTGATAGCATTTTGAAACTCTGATCAAGTGAATGAATATATCCGCGAAACGTCGACGTAAAAATGACACCCAGCGCGGTTCAAAACCCGAAAATTTTCTCATTTTCAAAATTTATAGAATACTGTAAAATTTGCCATGTGGTTTTTTAATCGTTCGGCGTAGACGCGCTATTGTTTGTTGTGAAAAAGATGTGTTTTACACAGCAAACGATACGTAAACCGTGATGATATGACATTGTGTTGACGCGATTACGCCGCTAATCGATGGCAACCAGCAGAATAAGCGGAACGAATTATTCCCCGCCATTATTGTTACGCATTTTGCCTCCGTCATCATCGGTTAATAATAATATGTATTAACAAGATCATTAAGTTTGTATTTTTCCGCGCAAATGATTTTACACATCGTTTCGCTACTTAACGAGAAATAATGCATCGTAAACATCCGCCATAAGAACTCGAGAGCGCGCCGCCGCGCCTTCCACTCTATCGTCAAACGTCATCTGGCTCTTGATAATTACGCGCGATAAGGATCTCTCTCGAAATTATTGCTGAAGCTTGTTATGCACGCGTGTTACCAGCGATTAGCTTTGGTTGCTTCACAGTTTTTTTTTTTTTTTTTTTTGATGAAAATGGCCAATTTCGAATTTAACGACATAATGCATAATTTATTTTCACATTTCGTGAAAAAGTAAAAACGCAATTTGTCCGACGCGTTAAATTTTTACAAAACAACAAATTGCGCGTAATTGAAAGGTTGGAATCACACACGAGCGAAATAAATTTCTCGTCGTCTCGTATGTACAATACATATATCCGATCTCGTTTTTCCTCGTTCGGAGGAAAATTTCCTGCGTCTGTCATAATAATCCGCGATTGATTCGGCTTATAAGCAGACTCGATTCGCGCGCGCGCGCGTAAAACGTGCATACAAAAGCATACAAATCTCTTTTCTCTCTTTGTTCACGGATCGGTTGGTTACTCGCCGTCGCGGCGGCTCTTCGCGTTTAAACGCCTGCAGTCTCATTTAAATGAATTTTATTGTGCGGCGGCGCGAACGTTGTGAACGCGTATTCAATGGGTCTGCGCGGGCAGTATGACGTATAACACAATTACCCATCGAATTTCCGTGATGCCATCCGCAGCTTGTCCGCGAATGAATTTAATGGAAACTCGCATCCGCGAGGCGGTTGATCGGCGACGATCGGCGAAACGTGCGCGCTCCGCGCGTCTTCTTCGCGCGATGAAAAATCCCGATCGCGAGAGTTTTTCCATCGAGCGTTCGGATTCGCGCGCGCGCGCGCGCGCGCACAACGTGTATATAAAAGCGCGGTAGCCGCGGCGGTGTATTTGCATAGGTAATTGCCCGTTGCACGTGGCGCCTCGTTGTTCGGCATAATCGGATTCGAGCCGGCGGTGATTTTATTTCTGATGCGTTGACCGCGATTCGTACTGTGTTTGTTCGCACGAAACTGACGGCGCGGCCGCGTTCTATCTAGTTGCTCGAAAACCGACGATCTAACGCGGGAATGGAAAAAAACTTGCACCGATATATTGCGGCGTGCGCGAGTCTATGTCGTGAATTGATTTTTCGATAGTTTCGACACACAAATTGAGAAGAAATTCTTCGCTAAGTGCACACGAAACTTTTATTGGTGCGGGCGACGGTTCATGTTGTTGTAAAATAAAATACAAATAAGACTGAGTTAAGCTCTTTATCATGCGAATGTTCGTGCGTGTACGGCTTTCTCCGTTAACATGTAACACTCTAGATTCACGTGCACATGTTTACGCGATTTTAGAATTTTCGGAGCCAGTGCGAGACTTCGAGCTCGCGGCGTCGGACGCCCTTTCGTCTGCTATTTGTTGTTCGGTTTGTCCGACCGGTTTTACTTGGTAACGAGTCGCGCGATTGTGTTGTGATCAAGACTGTACGCAAGTTATATTGAACAAATGCTCCAAGTGAACTCGGGAGCTGCAGTTTCGTGACGTTTTGCATCGTCTCGGTTATCTATAATCCTGACATCGGGTGCGTAGCGCCCAATCACCAAATATAATCGGTAATTATTTTACAATATTTTTTATTATTTTCGAATATGTTCGGATTGGAACGTTCTGGACGTTAACGATGCGTGTTTGTCTCTCGGAGGTCTCGAGTGTCATTCCCACGTGTTATTCGACTCTCTGTGTCGAAGCGTGCCCTCAAGCCCGTTGTTAAAGACGCGCGAACAAACTGTCTCGTCCCGACTCTGTCGTCGCGTGAGTGAAGTCACGTCGAGTCCCGTCTCGAATGTCTTTGAGATCCCGCGCGCTTAGATTCAATCTTGATTATTCCGCGTCACACTCTTTGTACCACACTCTGAGTGCGTAGCTTGTCTTTTGAAGAAATGAACTCGGGGGGTACATATTGCAGAGAGAACAATTAGCAAAAGTCAAAGGATTAATAATTCATTGTAAGTTTACGCCACTTATCCCCCGTAAAGCTCGCTCGTGCTTGCTCGTGAGACGTTTTCGTTTTTGCACTTGCAAATTGCACGTGAGAGTGCCAGTTTTTGCCAGTCATCTTTCTAATGAACGTTGTGCGATTTTTTTTTTTTGTTTGTTTGTTTGACGACGCACGCCGCTACGTACGTATTTATTGCGTAACGTAGTTGTAAGAGTCCGCCTTTGAAGGAAGCGTATATAGAGTGCAGGAAGTTGCGATACCGTTTACATTTCGTTTACTGCTTTACCGTTTAGAACAGATTTGACTTTTGCCATGATGCGGAATATATTCGCGAGCGCACGCTCCGACGATCAAAACAGCTTCGCAGAAGGATACGACGAGGAAGCATAACAGGACGAGTGGAAGAAATCGAGAGATATGGCAAAGCCGGAGACGAGATTTCTTCACATAGTGCGCGGAGATAGGGAAAGCTTTTCACGATGATTTGTATATGCGCTCGCGCTCGCGCGCGCGCGCGCGTGTGTGTGTGTGTGTGTACACATCGAAACGGTACGAAACGGTAAAGTGGAAGTGCTTAGAAGCTTACGATATTTATGCGTTTTATCACAATTTAGAAGTTCGTATCTTAGCGCATTCAATATGCAAATGCGAAGGCGCACGTCGTAGCTGTAATTTTTTTCCAGCTTGCAAAGAACATTTGAAGATAACTTACATGCAACCTTATATTTATTTCTCTTTAGAGAGAACGCGAAGCATAAATATCAAAGCATAAATAACATACTCCGGGAATCATTCAAAATGACGCAAAGAAGTAAAACTTGACGAAATGAATGCAAGAAAGACAGAGAGAGAGAGAGAGAGACCGAAAGAATCTTGCGAGAACCCCGTTTTACGCGCAAAGATCCGCGTAATTACACATCGCCGAGCGAGGAGAAACGTCTCGACGTCGGTAACGCACGTCGAATGCAGATCTCGATCGACGCTGTAATAAATAGCGCGGCCGCGCTGTGGCGAAGGTACGATGGCCCGAGAACGATTAAGTACCCGCGCGCTGAATGCAGTCCACCCCCACGAGGCGACGGTCGCTTCGCAGTCACGCGATACGTTCCGCCGCAACGTCCCTTACCCTCCTTCGCAGTCATCCCGTCGCAAATTATCGAAGATATCCAGCAGTCGCTATCGCGATAACACCGGGGCGCGCCTGTTGACAGCGACCGGGCCCCTACGGAGTCTCGGATCCATTGTCGACGCTCGCCGAAGCAGATCGTCTCGGCGATCGTTGCGGCGCGCCGCACACTGGAAACTAACACGTCTTTTGTCGCATGACTAATTGAGGGCGATAAATAATATGCCGTGCAAAAACCGATGCGAAAGAGAGAGAGAGAGAGAGAGAGAGAAAGAAAGAGAGAGAAAGAAAGGGAAAATAAAAGTATACACGAGCACATTCCCGAGGCAGAGGCGGTTCGAGCGCGGTCAAAGGTCGAGGACGAGAGAGGGACTCCTCCGGAGCGGAGAAAAACAAAACGGGCCGAGGAGCCGGGCGAACGAGGACGCGTTCAGGTGCGCGACCTGCGGGTAAAGGATGGAACGGACTTCGGTAATGCCGGGCTTTACGCCGCGAATAATCAATGCGTCCTCTCTCCGTGTGTAGTCTCCACGGTCCGCGCGCGGCGGCCGGTTACACCGAGATAAATGTAAAGCGGCGGGCCCTACTTATTCCCCACTCGCATCCACCGGGTGTTCGTGAAGTGAGCGTTCTTTATATATCGTCCGTCTTCGCGGTTAATGGCGATCGAGTTTTATTAATGCGCGCCATAAGCCGCTGATGCGGCGCGTTTCAGCGCCGGTGAACATGTGGCTCTTTAGCGCTCCGAGTGTCTCAAATAGACGATATATATCGCGCAAATAATATCTCGAGTTTCTTAGCCGCGAGTTCGTGTTGGCGATGTTCGACCCTATCTTTACAAGAGAGTTAACGATTGTTAATGTTATTTATTACTGGATCAAGAACGTCTAATAACACGCGCGATGTATATGAGAGTGTCTGACAAAATTTTGACGAAGCGCGAAGATAAATTAGATCAATCTAAACAAAGTTATTTTCCATCTTGCAAAATTGATTGAGTTATCAATTAATTAGTGTGCAAGCCAGTGCGAAAGCGATGGTCTAGATTTCTGTATGATTTTTAGTTGTGAAAATCAGCTGATCGCAAGAAGCTGTGTCGCACGTCACGTGCTTATTTGCTCCGTCTCTCGTTATCAAGAGAAATTGTGAGATTTAACTATTCTTTTTCTCACAATTAAAAATCAAACATCTTTACAGAGTCCAGATCATCGCTTCCCACGCGCTTATTGGCTCGCACGTTAATTGATTAATAAATATTGCTAATTTTGCAAACTAATAAATGACTTCAAAAGATAGATTGACATTTACCTTGATATTTCTTGGTTAAAATTTTCCAGACACCCTGTATAACGCGAACAATCCCGTATATAATCGAATGTTAGACGGCTTTTATTTTTCGGTTTTTATTGTTTTTATAAAATAAAAAATCGATGAGTTTTGAATCGAAGTATTTACTACATAGAATTCAGCAGAGAGGACGAATCACACAGTACACGTGCTTCTCGCGCGCAACACGATAAAAAAAAAAAAAAAAAGTTTATGCTACGTGAAGAAGAAGGGTGCAATCTCGGTGTCCGCGTCGCGCGGTTGTACGGGCCGCGCCGGGTGAAATTCCTCCGCTCTGGGCATAACTGCGAGGTGGAAAGGAAAGAAAAGAGTCCCGGCTCCGATTGTTCGAAACGGACTTGGAGGATATATATACGAGCGCGGCAACACAGGTTGCCGGTTACTCCTCGGCGCTGAGAGAGATTTAAGACTCTCTTGCTCCTTGGCAGAAGGAAAGATGCCGTGGAATGGCGCAAGGAATTTAGCGCATTATGGCGCGAGTTAATATTGGGCGGACAGCGGGTGGAGTTCACTGCCACTAAATATACTCACGCTCCCATCGAGACGTTCCCCGAGACGTTGTTTCGCGCTCGAAAGAGAAAGAGCTGCGCGCTTGAAAATTCCCAAAGTCGCGACCCCGCGCAACAAGACCGACGTTTTATTATCTCGCGCCGTTTTACTCTCTCGCGCGCGCGCGCGCGCGCACCGAGAGACTCGCACCTGTCCCGCCGCCGTCCTCCGCGAGCGCAGTTTCCTGCCTCTCGCAATTTATGTGACCTTTGATAGACATACGACGCGCACGTATCGACTCCACTCCGGGTACGTTGCGTCGGTTAAATCGCAGGTTTGATTGGATAATTTTGGTAATCGAGAATAGCGCGCGCAAAATCACGCGGTTCTCTGTTCTTTTCCTCTCTCTTTCTCTCTCTCTCTCTCTCTCTCTCTCTCTCTCTCTCTCTCTCTTGCGCGCGCGCGCGCGCGCGCGCGAACATGGAAGCTCTCTAATCTGCAAAAGATCGCTAAACGTCCTCGTACTTTCTTACTTAAGAAACGCTTGTATAATAGAGCGGTACGTTACGGTATAATTTAAGCGTATTTTATGCAAGCCAGCAGCGCGTAATAACGTGGAGCCCCCGTGTAACGGAAGAACGATTTAATCCTAGCCGAGCAATTTGGCGGACCTGCCAAGTTCGCGGACCTGATGAGAGCACGTGCTTTCCATACGCGAGCGCGGAAAAGTGATCGGCACCTCTCAAATCCGCTTCGGCTATTAACAAAATATTTCGCCCCGTCAAATCGAGCGAGCTATCTCTCTTGGCCGAAGACCCAGGCTTCGAGAAACACATCGCGTTTCCAAATTAGGCCACACGTTCAAATTTCAACTCAATGTGCCATCGTTTTTTTTTTTTCTAATTTCAGCGACTTTTTCATTCTGTTTCTAATTCATTCCAACACCGAGCAGATCCCGTTTACGTATCCATTACGAGATCGAGATATTAACGGGACCGTGTATTTGTCTAATGTGATGTTTGTGTTGTGCGACGTTGTGCCGCACTAAATTTTAAACGGCACCCGAAAGTTTTCATAAACTGTAATCGTCAGAAAGTTGCGCGCGAAGTTTTAAAGAGCCCTTCTACGTAGCTCGAAAAAAAGTTAAACGAACCGTAAGTAACACAACTACTATCCAAACTCCGAAAATGTACTTTGCATTCCTGGCAAGTTTATGAATCGATACCGCGTGTTCGTTGTGTGCCACGCGAGGAAGCTTCGCATAGTGTGACTTAGAAATCTTTCATAAGAAGGTGGAGAGAAAGAGAGAGAGAGAGAGAGGTCTCTCCTCTCTCTACCTCCTCCCATTCTAGTATCGCGAAGCTCATCGGCGAAGATCCCCGGGACAATGTAGCAAAAGTCGCAGCGTCTGCGCGAGTGAGAAAGTTTTTCAATGGATTTACTGGTTCCACTTTCTTTCATTTGGACTCTATTCACTCGATTCACTTAGTCAAGTTTTATTCGTTCGCGAACTTACGACGCCGTGACGCCACTCGGTCGATTATGCAACTTCGGTATCCCTATCTCAATTTCGCTCCTTTCCGGCCGTTTTGCCCGACGCGCACAGAGCAGAGTTCGTTCCCTCTCCCTCCCGTCTCTCACCCACCCCCCCCCGGAGATAACTATCGTTATCATCTAAATGTCGAGCCAAATGACAATCGGCGAAATAATTTTCCAATTCCGCGCGCCAGGATTATGAAAATTTTCATATTAATAAGACACACATGTGTGTATGTAAGCTGCGAAAAGTTTTTGCACACGCACACGCACACGCGAATTATTAGATGACATTTTCATTTTCCAATAAATTGAAACAGCTTTAACGTTTAAATAGATTTTTGCAGCGCAGATTGTTCTCAGTTATGCAAAATCAAGTTGATTATTGGAAATTAATCAAGCTCTTCTGTTTGACGGAAAAGATAGAAAATCACGCGGAAGGTTTACACAGATATGTAACTGTACAATATACATGGGATATATATCGTGTCCGGTGAAAGATGATAAATCGAAAAAATTGTATTTATTTTAAAGCTCGACCGTGTTTAAATTTTTATTCGCGCGCTCTTTTGGCAAAAAACGCGACGACACGACGGTGCGATTTTTGCAATGCAAATCGATAATATTCTCTTTTTAAAAACGTCGCTAATCGAATATCGGTCTTTTCGCGCGCGTTATAACCGCCGCGCGATTTCTTCTCCCGCGCGTTCGACAGGAGGAGGGATATATACTCCGTACGGAGACGTAGCGCGGCCGTGCCATTTCGCGCGACACATCTTTCAATAATCCAGGAGAATAACCAAGTTCTCCTTTTATAAATCGAAAGGTTTATGCCTCTTAAAAGGAATGAAATTCTATCACAATGGCATCGGGCAAAATTTCCGTGCAAATGGGTTCTGGCACGAAATTCCGTCTCGGTTATATCAGTGAAGATTACAAGTGCAGCGCGAATGCATCCACTGCCGGCTATCATTTTGCGAACTCCTTTTCCGCCGCACAATCTTCTCGGGTCACGTAACCGTGCGGTTTTCGGCCGCGCCCTTCCTTCGGAGGATCCTTTCCTCGGGAATAGAGCGAGAGGGAAGAGAAACGGTCGATCGAGAGGGCTGAAAACTTATTAAATATGTACGCGGAATTCGTACCGAAAGAAATACCGTAGGACTACTTACATTCGGCGAGGTAATATTCTTCGTTGATTAAAAAACTAACTTCTGTTTCTTTTCGAGCCTTTTCACTCTGGATATTAGTTTTCTTGAAAAACACGATGATGGATATTTACAGAAACTCTCACTCGGCGCGCGCGCGTTACGCGAATCGCTGCGAGACAAGTGGGAGAGGATTTGTTTTTTTTTTTTTCACGAACGCGTGTCACACGCGCTTAATAACATTTTCGGATATTTCGCGAAACGCCGTGCGAGCGAGCGCCTCGTTATCACGCCCTCCGTTATAACGAGGCGGCGGCATTTTATAGTGCAATAAATGCATTACGCTAAGAAGTTGCCCCGGTAGTTTACGTAAAAAAGTTCGTCCCAGTTGCACGCGACGCTATGGTGTACACCGCGCCGGGATCGTCGGTTCTTCTCGCCTCGCCGGAGGCCACCGGGAGAAAAATGAGATTTACGAGTTACTTTAAGCTGTGAGCGGCCAGAAGTTTCCAAGACGACTGTTCCTTGTTCCGTCCGCGCATTATCACGGTCCAGCTTTTTGTTCGCGACTTACGACTCCCACCCCGGACGGAGTCTTGCGTAATGAGAATGACGTCAAAGAAACATGCGTGCGGCAGCGGCGGCTGCAATTTCGCGCAGGTGCTTTTCTTTTTTCGTCGCGTAAATAAGCGAAAAAAACAAAAAAAAAACAGTCTGTTTTTTTGCGGCTTACAAATTGTTGAGTTAATTGCACGTTGTTGTATTTAATTACTGTTTGTAAAGCGTGTCTTTTCTTTCTACGGATGTGTAACACACATGGACGTCGTCAATTATTTGCGAAGAGAAAAAAAAGAAAGTTTAACGAGACAGATAAACGAAGTTGTTTGCAAACCCATTGCGACAAACCCATCGTCGTGGGGGAAGTTTGTATTATTTTCGACGCGACAACACACATAGTGGCTTGAAAAAACATCCTTCGCGTAGCGAAGCTAAGATCGATATACATATATATGCCGCCGTGCACTATCCTATAATACTGCTTGTAGGCACATAGTTATCATACGGAAACTTTGTTCCCCCTATCGTTAAATCGTCCTCGTAGAAGTCGTGCTTGTATCACAATGGCAGCTCTGGTCGACGACCCTTTTGAAATCATACGTCTGCAGGAAATGCAGATAAGAATAAAGTCGATCTTACAACCTGTTTTTACAGACAACGAACTTGGAAGGCGCACGTATGCATTATGCGTGATGCACTTCGTGCTGCTGCATTGTATGGCTCAACTATAAAGCTGAGAAACAACAAAAAAAAAAAAAAAAAGAAAAATTGAAGAAAAAATATCTCAGAAATACTTTGTAACATGGAAGAGTTCTCCGAGATGTCTTTTTAATAACAAATGCGCTTGGATTCAAAAAAAAAAATGAGAACCTCTTCTAACTTTTTGAAAAATGATGCATTTATTCCAACACTTCTCGCTCTTTGCTTGGAGTTTCATAATAATAAGAATATTAATCACAATGTCAAGGAATAAAATAAAAAAAAAAAAAATAAAACACATCAATGCGAACCAAAATACCGGATGTTCGTTGTTTGTCAATGTTTCATTTCGCAGACAAGTTTGTACGTTTTTATATTTATTTCCTTTTATATTCTCGATCGACTTTTCTCATTATTTTTCAATTTATTGACCTTTTTAATTTGTTTATTTTTATACACTTATCGTTATCAGTTATTTGTTACATAACCACTAAACATTCCATATTGTGATCTGATGTGCAATCTATCATTTAATTTAGGTAAAATCCATTTGTGTAATTGTTTCCTGCAAAATAATTTATTTTATTTGACGTACTGATTTTGTTTATTTTTACATGTTTATATTCAGTTTTAAAAAATAAATTCGAAAACGAGAGAGAAAGGTCAATATAAAAGCCTTAGACATAGGTGATGGTTTTTACACAGCACCACCTGTGTCTGAGGCTCATATTGGCTCTTTTCTCCGTTTTGAATTTATTTTAAAAAAAAAACCTTTTACTTTTTTTTTCTTCACATAATTAGTTTGTCACCGAAGAAGATGAGAAAATTTCAATATGAGGAAACGTTTGACCGTTATTGAGATAAACTACGTTTTTGTTACACAGACAATTCGATATTTTGACTCGAAGTAGAAATCGTCAAGATTTTTATCTTATTTTTTTTCTTTCACAGCGCGCAATATATGTATTACTTTGAACAAAACGTACTGACAAGTTATCCGTTTAGCGGTTCTGCATAATTTATGAACACTTAGGTCGGTGTATGGTCGATGATGCTTTTACATCGCGCAAGGAAACGGAAGAGCTCGTCTTTCTCTCCGTTTCTTACAATTACAATTTCTTACAACCACACGCGCGTAAGGGATAAGTGCCCCACGTGCATACGATAGACGCGGCGCCGAGGACTCGCTCGCCGCGCTGTCGGCTGTAATAATAGATGAAAGTAAAGGCGAGGAGGAGCTTTCCGAGAGAGTGGGAAACTGCACAGCCCGCTTTGCGGACTAATTTCCTTAGGAAGGGTGGAAAAGGGGAGGGGGAGGGAGGGGAGGGAGAAGAAGTTTAACTCTACATCACGCATTCTCGCGTATAGCCGCCAATTCGCGGTGCGCGATCATCGTGATAAATGAAGCACACGCGCCGTTTAATTGTCGCCGCTGCTGATTATGATGAATCTTCTCTCTCTCGTCCGACGCGCCTCGGCCACACCGCGGCGTCGACTTAAAAATTCCACGCCTACCGCCTCGCTCCTCTGCGAGCAAGAACGCGCTTCCTTAATGCGCGTTCTTTCCGTGTGCACTTACATAGGAGAACTAATGTAACGTAATAAAAGGAAGCTCGCGAGAGAGAATTGCACCGTTTATTGTACTTCAAATGTGTGTGTGTGTGTGTGTGTTCCGCGCGGAAATATAGCAGCCGCGCCATAACGTGTCGCGTACGTTTTACATTTACGTCGTTTCACATTTAGTCGCAGGGAACAAAAGCAAGTCGCAGAGGCTTCGTGGAATTGGCTAATTGATCAAATTAGCCAGTCGACGAACGTGATTGGTTCAATTCCGCGAAAACTAGTCGCCACTTCCGCGACTTCTTGCGATTAATTATTAGAACACGACCTTTGTTTAATTCGCGCGATTCTCTTTCTCGTCGCGTCGCCTCGTACAACGCGCATCGCCTGCAGCGTGAAAATCGCGGGACGAGAATTTTTACGCGCGACGCGTTTTATGATTCTCTCTCTCTCTCTCTGCTGTTTAGGACGCGCTGATCGTAGATCAGCTCGCGAATTCGCGTCGCCGCGAGTATCAGGTGTTTCTCGCATGAAATTTGTCACCTCCTCTCTCCTGCCCTCCGGATAGTTTGCCGCGCATCGGCACGTCGGGCGTTGCGTATTTTCGAAATATTGGGTACGCATCGAAGGGAAATGGATGCGAGAAATTTGCTGTTACAGAATGCAGCGGCAGGCGAGCGTTCCCAGGATAGTTTGATGTAAAAATCTCAATAATTCGCCGACGCGATATATACAGCTCTCGCGCGCAATACACCGGCGCGATATACGGAGATACAATTGTACGAGTGAAACACGAAGGGATTGAATAGCAAAAAAAGGAAATTCAATTTTATTCTTAAGCTTGAAATAATTCCAATGAACACACGTTTGCAAAAATGCGTCAAATTATTGCTGAAAAAAAAAAAAAAAACAAACAAACAAACTACAGGCGTGTGATCTTTTGTGCGATGTCGCGTTATCTCTCTTGCGAAACGCTTCTAACGCGACATTTTTCTTTTGCTTTCGGTGACTAAATCCTCTCTCGACAGAGAGAATTTCAAGAGGTAACACTCTCTCTCGTGCGCGCGCTTTTGATAGCGAGCGAGTTTTGCAGCGAGCATCGATAAATGAGAGACTTGAAGTGGAAAAATCGCATTACACTTGAGAGATAATGCTTTTTATTCACTCCCTCTCTTCTCCTCGTTTATCTCTCCTCTCGGTGGCAAGAGATATATATACGGAGAATACCGTCGATTATAATGCAACCCCCGTCGTCGCCCGTCGTCACACTTATCAATGCCCCGGTTGACGATTACATCCGTACACGTATTTTAACTCGACGGACTTTCTACGGGCCCCGTCCGTAAGGCGAGCATTGTGGCACGATGACAAATTACCCGGCGTAAGACGTAAATAAAAAATGGGGGACCCTCTGCCACCGTGTCAGGTCGGTTGATGTAATGTCCTGGCCGCGAGCTCAACGACGCACGATCAATCATTGGACAATATTTATTTATATGAATTGCGACGAGGAAGAGAGGCGAGCGAGAAGATAGGGACCTGTTTTGAGCTCCCCCTTCCTGTATCCCCGCGATTCCGCAGAAGGGTAAGTGGAGGTTCGTGGCTCATTGTCGTGTCGGCGAGTGGAACTTGATCGACCGGCGAGATAGATAGATCGGCGCTCTTTCCCCTCTTTCTTTTTTTTTTTTTTTTTCTATCTCTCTCTCTCTCTTCCCTTCTTCCTCTTGTCAGGATTATCCCCCGAGAAGCGCGTATCAACCTCTGAGGACGGTGGAAAAGTCGTTTTTCAGATCGTAGTTATGATTTTTTTATTAGCATTACACACTGGCGTTCGATATTTGCCGCGATTTTGCCGCGGCGGTCGCGGGACCGAGGCAGAAGATTGATTGACGGAAAAAGAAGTTACGCTTTTTGTCGATTAACGGAGTATCGCGGGGAGTTTGTTCGACTTTGAACGATAGCACGGACAGTTAGGACCGTTTTTGGATCCGTGTAATGGAATTTTAATAAAGCGATACGGCACAGCATATTGAATACGATCGCCACGAACGTTTCGGACGATTAAAAAATTGACGAGTCCGCGCGGAACGCGGATACTAAAGACGTACTTGAGGCCGCGGGGAAGAGCTAGAAGAAATCAATCATATTTAATGAAGATACGCGAGCCGTGCGCGAGGTTTCGCAATTTCCTTCTCGTCCGCACACACACACGCACACACACACACACACACACACACACACATACGCGGATTTTCGCCTGCACGCAGCGCAACTCCGGGAGGTGAGCGCTCAAGACAGGTGTCATTAAGATTTCGTTTTCAGCCCGGACAACTGCGGGGCGGCTGTAACCGAGCGTCAAAGGAATGGGAGTACAGTAATGCGAGCGAAGAAAAAGAACTGGCGCGCGCAGTCAGGAAGCAGGGTCGTAACGAGGTGGCTCGAGTTCCCTGGCATCAATCATCCTCCTCTAAATACCATTTTTGTGTGCGCTATCTTCATCCCCGGCCCCGTGCGTCGCGGTGCATAAATACGCGCGTGTCTGTGTGTTGAACACGTTTTTTTGATGCGAGCTGTCTGCAATCCGAGCGTAACCAGAAGATTTGCGTCGGGACTTGACTAACAAGTATCGCGCCTCTACACGTATCTCTTCTCTCTTTATTCCGAGCTCGATAACTGCTGATAAAATCGATTTAGAGATAGAGTGTAGTAGAGCACACGGGAGCGAAAGCACCAGAGTGATTTGCCGCGAGAAATAACTGCTTCTCGATAAACAGAAGAAGGTTAATGGATTACCTTAAAGTAGATGCAAACGAGGCGGCGCGAAACTTTCTGATTTCTCAAGTAAAATGATTTTGTTTGAAAGTATTACTGGCGCTCATTGAAGTTTCTTTAAGCTCCTTTACGACGAGGTATGTGTGGATGAAAAAAACATATGTACACACACACGCAGAGTGTCTGAAACATTTTGACACAGCCGAAGTGTGAAAATAAATTGAGCCAATTAGAAAAATCACTTGCAAAATTCGCAATATATTAATTGAGCTACTGATTAATTACCGCGAGCGCGTGGAAAGCGTTTTGGACTCTGTATAAATTTTTAATTGTGAAGAAAACTAGTCTCATACGAGAGACGAAGCAAACAAGCGAACGTCACGTGACAGTTTCTCGCGATCAGTTGATTTTCACCACGTGCAACTAAAAATCATATACACTCATAGAGTCGCTTTCTACGCGCTCATTGGCTCAGTTATTAATTAATTAATAACTCGCGCTAAATATTGCGAATTTTGAAATAATTCTTTCTGTTCAGATTGACCCAATCTTCACACTTCGTCGAAATTTTTCAGACACCCTGTGTACACACGTATACGCGCAAGCGGAAAACAATATATTCGTCTATTATTCCGCGCTAATAGACCATGAGACTTTTATCGCGGTCGGTTTGCCGTTAGGAACCGGGCTAGATTGACGCTAATTAAGTTGGATTAAAGCTCCGGTAGGTTTCGGGCGTGTCTAGAAACGATCTCCTAAACGGGATACGATTCTCCGCGATTGCACGGATCCTCGCGTATCGGCGAAACGGCAGTCCGCGCAGTTCGCTTGTCCCGCCAGAGGCGGTATACACGACTCTAACGTAAACAGATAGAGAGGACCCGGCATTCTCGCTCTACGTGATTCCCGATTGAACGCGAAATAGGATTGGATGGCTTTCGGCCGCACGAAAATCGGCGTTTCTCGTCCCGGGGAGCGTCGTAACGATTACCGAGAAATTCTGTGCTGACTGCTCGAACGTGTTATAGTCAACAAGGTTATACAAAATGCTTGTAACAATTCGAAATTTCGCTTTTGAATGAAAATCAACGGTATTGCGCAATAATACAAAGAAGAGAATCACTCGTTTGTGCGATGTGTTGTTAAACAAATCGTTAAACTGATAAATTTACCACAATTTCGCATTCTATTTTCGTTCTCTCCATAATCTTTTGTATTTCACACATTTTGCGGGTCTCTCGATCGATCATCTCGGCGATTTCAATTGGTTCTTTAATCGAAGGCAACCCGGCGGTGTGTGCGCTCGTCGAATCGATTTTTTTCGGCGTTATCGTCGTTCACAAAAAAGGCAAACAAAGTGGCTGCGCGCATGAAAACCGTGGAAAATCGCATACAAGAGCGTCCGAGGGAGGGTAGCGCGAACCTTCAATGAACGCCCCTCCACGAGCCATTAGTCATCGCCTAGGTCGGACGGACAAAAACTAGCTTACGTACGAATGAATACGAATACGTGCATGGTTTTTGCACGCTCGCCTGGCTGCGGTCGCCGAAAAAGATTACGGTAAATCTAATTTCCGCGGAAACAGCGCCGCGCGCGCGCGTGCCGGGCTGTTTGTTAAAACCGCCAAAACCGTCGTTTTTCCGTTCGCGGAATACGTGACGCGGTCGTAAAGCGATTCGCGTCTTATTAAGCGGTCAGAATAATATTAGGGTAAAACAATAAGCAATTTGTAGCTTTTGTTGAACGAGCAAACTCTCGTATGCAGAACCGGGGAACTACAGCGATGGCCAAACTCCGCGAAAGTCTAACTTTGTCTCGCGGCACAACGCGAGGGCGAAGAGAGAGAGATTCGGAAAGTGCAATAATTCCGTGATAGAACTTTGCTCGGGCCGATGAGCTCCGCCGGGCGCGAGCAAAGCAGTTGAAAGGAAAACAGTTCGGATACAGAGGATAAGTCGGTTTTTGGAGCTCGTCTCGGATTTTTTTTTGCTCGTTCTTTTTTTTTTTTTTCCTTCGCATCGCGGTCCCGTCTCAATGGTGGCGAGGTTCGACCAATCCCGAAGTAGCGGTCATCGCGGCAAGAACACATCGGGGAAGGTGGGAGAAGATTCGAAGCCGAGTTTCGTGCCGATAGTTTGCCAACTGGTTGACAAGTTTCGAACCGAAGTAGGTGACCAAGTTCGCGATAGCACACCGAGATTAAACGATTGACCTATAGATCATCAAACTCGCGCTACGTGTTTCGTAATAGCACTAGGACGGAGAGTCGATCGGGCAGATTGCGCGGAGTTTCCTTCTGGAAAAATGGCGGTCGCCGGTACCGACACGGCCGTGTCGGAATCGGCAGGGAGCAAAAAAACAAACAAACAAACAAATAGAAAAAAAAAAAAAAAAACATCGCCGCCATCCTCGACCAACCGGGGGATCGATTCTTCTAATTCCAGCAAATCGTTGAGCGAACGGGTTGAAACTTTAATTCGAAATCGCGGCCGGGGCGAGCAGCTATTGCCGCGCGACGCGGCGGCTATATGTTTGACGTCGATCGTTATTAAAGCCGGGACCAATCGAGACGGGCTCGAGGGTGACGCGCACAATGAAATTTCAATCACGAAAGTATTTGGTTTCGCGGTCGGTGCGTATAACGACCGCAGCTCGAGCTAAGCGAAGTGAGAACGAAAGAGCCTGCGATGACGGATAATAAACGAAGGACGTAGATTCCGGTGTCGACGATGCAACTTCTCTAATCGATGTAATCGGTCTCAAAATTCAGCGCTGCAGAGGTCCCCTAGGTTATCAAAGGTAAACTGTATGTAGCACTTTGGAGAGAGCGGGAGAAATGTTCGGGCACCAGAGTTCTGAGATCCCCAGACAGGTCGGTTTTACTCGCGGGGATCGGTTTACGCTAAGCCGCGAGGATCATACCCGTTTAATAACGCGATAACATATCAATTTCACGCAAACGCCATCCCCGAGAGGAGGAGATAGTAGCCGCGCTTTGAGGCTCGACGAAGACCAGGAAACCGTCCCACCGCCGCCGCCGCCGCCGCCGCCGTCGCCACCGCCACAACCGAGGAAAATGGCCTCGGATAATTAATGTCGGGCTACGATCGCTTGGATGATTAATGGCGACGCTGCTACTCCGCGTATAATAACGCTTTCCTCGCAAATTAGTGCCCTAGCGCATTCAGTTCCTGCTCCGACCGCTTCCTTCTGCGATCGATTTCTTTTTTTCACAGGGCGCGGGGGGGTTTCTAAGCGCGCGAGGATGATGCAAGACTCCGCCAGCTCCGAGAGAGCGTGGATTTTCCTTTGTGAGCTCTCGGCCGCGAAAGGGGGCAAATACGTTAGTTAGAAATTCTCGCTTAACATTCGGAAGCGCGGAATCAGGCCGCGCTTTTGCTCTCCCTCTCTCTCTCTCTTACATATCTTTGCCGCAAAAGAAAACGCGATCGTGGTTAAAGGTTTCACTTCGATTGTGAGTGGAAAAAGAATGTATAAAGATGGTCTTAACTTCGGGGTTGGTAAAATAAATACGACGTTCTTTTTCTGCTTTTAACCGTCGGTAAAATAAATTAACGCGAAACGAATAAAACATTGCCGCACGCGAACAGGCTTTTCCGATAATTGCGGTATAGTGTATATATATATATATACATACATATACACACAATTGCTTTCCGACAATCGCTAACCACGTGAGCGCAACTGCGATATATAAGAACAATCGATCGACTCGCGCGCGTCGTGATTCGCTTTTCTCGACTTTGAACCAGTCGGGATATGTTCGACATCTTCCACACGTTGTTTAACATAGTTCGAAGTTACTTCGATCGTCTCACGCGAGACTACGCTTTGTAATTGGAACATTTTATCGATCGTTGAAATTGGTTTAGCTTTTTCGTACACCCACTTCGCCCGTTATAACGACGTTCTTCTGCGCGATCTGCTTGTCACGACGCCGGCGCAAAACAAAACTACAGGACGTGTTTTGCGCGCAATTGAAGGTCAGAGTTAATTTAACCCTCATTCTGAATCCTGACATTCGTCGGCGCGACTTTTTATCGATCAGAACGTCGCAGAAAAACTCTGCGAAAATTCATTCAGTTTTATTCGACAGTTTTAATTAAGGAATTAACATTAGTTCTTATGGTTCTTAATTTTTTTTCTTCAAAAAATATAAAAAAGAAAGATATTTTATTTTCAAAAATCGCTCAACACGCAACAAATCCAAGAGTTTACAGGACTAAGGTTAAATTCAGAGAGAGAGAGGGAGAGAGAGAGAGAGAGAAAAAGTTAAAAAGTAATCATTTGTTCTTGTGTTAGTTCGAAATTAAATGGCGTTGTTTCTTTATTTTCCGGAAAATTCTTCGTGTTTCTATTCCGTGTTTCTATTCCGTGTCCGCGCGTTAGATACGAATAAGCGACCGGCATCGTGGCGCGCATACCACGAGGTTTCTCCGAGCTTTAGGACGAACTTGAACGTGATGCCTGGTCCATAACTTGACAGGGACTTGATCCTTCTCCGCTAGATAGAACACGATACAGCTGACTGCTGTATTCCTATCCCATCTCTCGGCAATATTAATAATGCTAGGAATTTCATTACGAGTTTCGCCAGCTATCTAAGCTTCTCGCGCACACCACGTTTCGCGCGAAACCCGGTGTGCACACACGCGCGGTGATTCGCACGCGCGCGCGCGCGCGCTCTCGGTATTGGTTAAGAAGTCAAATATAATCCGCACACAGCGCAATTTCAATGCGCGCAATTGCAACTTGTAGACAACACTCGGGCTTCATTACAATTCCCAGATGCGTCCCCGGGGGACAAATGAGTTTGACAAATCCGAGATTGCGTGACGGGAGTGAGAATCTAGCAGATTTAACGTAAAGGCGATCCTCACTCGGCTTCTCAAGCCGATTAAAATTTATCGTCGCCGTTTACTTACTTTCTTATCTTGAAAGCGTAAATATTTAACGAGAATCTGTCGAGAATCTATACAAAGTTGAAGGTTTTGATTTAATTTACCTACTCCTCATACCTGAAAGGAAATCCTCTAAGGAGATAATTTAATTTAAACTAATTTCGCGTCTCTCTTTTTTTCTCTCTCTCTCTCTCTCTCTCTCCCTCTCTTCTTTCGTCCGAACTTAAATTATCTTTGCTTACGTTTATAAAAAAAAAAAAGACAAAAAAAAAACAACCAACATCGCGCGCGCGCGCGCGCACATCATTACACAAATTCGCTTGTGAGAGCGTGTGCCACGGGCTCTCTTATGTATTCTTCCTGAAACGCATTCAAGCATGTGCGATTTCCGCGGGGACGCGGCGTCTTTACGAGACTTTCAAAGCTTCGTGATTTTACAACTCGTTGAGCTCATTTCCTTACCGCGCCGCGTAACTTTGAGATACTCGATTTCCGCCGCTTGCCGAAAACTTTTCACGCGCATAAAATTATTGCGCGCACGAAATCCGCGTCAACGTGATCAACGTTCCGTTTTCTCGTTTTGTTCTTTTTTTTTTTTTTTTTTAACGAATTCTCTTCTCATTCCCAACGCGTGTCTCGAGAGAGATCATTCTCGTTGCACACAATTATACAAGTTATAACGTGATCTACATCTTCTTAAGTTGTTTCCACGGCAGCTTATCGCTGTTATATGACGCGGCAATTTTGTTGGTCGGCGAATAATAATTAGTTATTTCGAACGCGGTGCTGAAAATGTTGGGTTCGCGTGGCAGTGTCGGATGCCAACGCGGTGCCAGAATTGGGGCAATCTCACAATGATTAATTAGAGCGTAATCAACGTTAGATTGCCTCTTCGAGTGCCAGTAAGCGCCCCAGGTAATTCGTGGTAACCAATTGCGATGTATGCGCGTACTTGAAATTCGGAAGTGGCACGGTTACGCGATGATCGATGACGAGAGGCTTCGACCCCGCTTCGCCGACCGTAGACACGTAGCGGATAGCGGGGTCTCGCCCCGGAAACAATCTCCGTGACGTACGATTGATCGCGGAATGATCGATGAAAGACACCGAGCCGAGGACTCGTCTTCCCGGATTGGTGAAATAAAAATATGAAAGTTTTCGTGCGCGCACATCGAATGCAGACTCGCGCACGGCCTGGACTAAAAAGATAAGGTTTTCGTTATATCGAGAAGAGAGGGGAAGTGCGCGCGGCTCTCTCACGTCCAAGATTATGGTCGCGCAATCGATCATCCCGGCAAATAGAGGAATATTTCTTTGTTTGTTTAGGTGAAATTAGTTTTTCCTCTCTCTCTCTCTCTTTCTCTCTGACGTGTCGTCTCTGACGGAGTCTGCAACCTTTGCGGAGGGCAACCACCTTCGCGCACGTCAGCTTTCTTACTTACATATTTTATTTACCACGCGTCAAACGACGCGCTGAATATTTTTAAGTTTGCGACACGTGCATATTATATATCGACAACAAAAAAACAGCATTTGTTTCTCAACGCTTACGCGATTGAACGTTGTCTAATTTGATGCACAAAATTCGTGTAAAATCTCATTTCATGTACTCATGTCACTCCCCTTCTCTCTCTCTCTCTCTCTTGAACAGTATTACATTAGCGATATGATGAGGACGTTGAAAACGATCGTGAGGAAGAAATTTACTTGCGTACCGAGAAAATTTACGAGAAGCAATGGCGCGGCCGAGTATCACAAGTCGTCGCGGTAGATCGAGCCGATATATCGATACGGTTGCTCAAAACTAGGGTGAATTCGAGCGATGCAGGTTGCGGCGCGCAATAGCGTTACCGCGCCACTGTTATAACGCGTAGCTTATATAGATTCGCTACGAGGCATCTACAAGAAGCAGAGAGAAAGGGAGAGAGAGGGAGAGCGCTCGCTTGCCCTATCCCCGCGTGAGCAGAAATTTTCACGCTCGAATCGAGAGCATCGTGTGCAGAGCAGAGTGAGCGGTGAAGGAAAGCATATTTCGTCTCAAGGAAGCTTACGTCATGTACTGACGCTTTCGCAACCGTGAAGTTCTAACCGTGCGATCTCGCCAAGAGGGTTGCGCGCGTTGATAAGCGCGCAAATTCCCCATTCTCCCTTCTTACATATCGCCGGTCGAATAGTCGGAGAGTCGGTGGGAAATCTTCTTGGTTTAGTAGCTGGCGAATATAACGATTTCTGCTCGAAAAAAGTGAAATTAAAATATAACTCGAGATATTAAGTGATAAATATATATTGTTTGGTTCTAAGAAAAAGTTTGGAGGGTTCTTCAATAATTTCTGTCAAAGTTTTTATACTCGTACGATGTGTATCTTTTAAATTAAATTTTTTGTTTGTTTGTTTTGTGTTGCATAATAATAAATTGCGATAATAAAATAATATAGTAATAATAACAGTGTAACAATGAAATTGTAATAATTCATGTTAAAATGTTTTTCTACTCACATGAGATGTGCGATCCTTTAGATTATAATTTTAGTTTGTTTTATTTTTGTTTATTATCAATTAAATTGCAATGATAAACGTAAATGCAACACTGTTAAAACTTTTAAATGCCACGGTATAATTTATATAGATTTGATATTTATTTATTACGAGAAGAGAAAAACAATACTATATCATTTGTAATAACCATTTACGGTATAATATCTCAGTTGGATATTTGTGTCATTTCCATCTGCAAACAATCGTTCATCATAGCGCGCGCTTATATATATATATATATATATATATAATTGCCAAGTATTGAAATACATATATTACGCGGATCTTCCTCGCATCAATGTACAAATAGCAATCCATCACCGCGTGAGTAATCATAATATTTAGCCGCGACCGAAATTCGCTCTATGATCCCTTAACACGCATTTCGCTGGATAAATAGCGGCCCCTCTGTGTGTAGTTCGTGGCGCGCGGGGCACAGTTTTGTGTAATATTTTCCGGAAAAAGAAAAAGGATTCCTTCTCTCTGACGTTCCCGGCGCAAAACGGCCACACTGGTTTCCGTCTACGCGAACACGACATTATTGTACGTACTTCGGTGCTCTCTTTTACGGGTCATAGAATAATAGAAAAATACGAGACGCGAGTCCCACGAGTGGTGGGCGAGATATTACCTCGTGCTCGACACAGGTAGCGAATGCGCGAGAAAAAGCGAAAGATAGTTGGGAACGACGAAAAGGCAGACACAGACACACACGCACACACACACGTGGACAAGATAAGGAGTGCGAGGAGAAGACAAGAATGTTGATTGGCCTCAAATTGAATCTCGTCCATTTATCACTCTCCACCTCTGTGCCTTCGGCCCTTCGCTCGTCCGGCTACTTCGGTTCGGTACCATCGCGAACAAAAATCGGGGAACGGTCCACGATCGATCTTCTATCCTCTTTCCCTTTCCACCCTCGTCACCATCGCCATTGTGTTGTTCGCGATTCGTCTGGACTAAGTTTCTTGCGAAAAGGAGACTATTCCGGCTCGTGAACCAACTCGCAACTTATGCGTTCCGCGGTGTACACTTTCTTAAAAAACAACTTTTTTAACCAGCGCGAAAAGTTCATTCTCGTCGTTTTACGAAGATGTAAAATTAATTAGCGATTATTCTGCGAAGAGGTATTGTAAGAGGTGATGTGGCTCGCAGGGATGGTCGATATAAAAGAGAGAACAAGACTGAGATAGACGCTCGGATATTATACGATCAGCGGATGCGATGTCGAGCTTGTTGAAATCTATTGGCTACTTTTTCTCGCGAGAAGGGAAGCGGCATTGCTCCGGGCGTATAAGACGAGAGGCAATTACCGCCTCTTCCCCCGGTCGAGAAAAGTAAAGCGATTCTCGTCGCCTCGCATTCTTCTCGAATATCGTTAGCGATTACGATTTTGTGAATGTTATATCCCGAGATAGAGCGTGAAAGAGAAAGAGAGAGAGAAAAAAACGCGCGCGGATATTCTCTTTTTAAATACAAAAATTATGCTAATACGATTTAATCACATATCGCACGACGACGAAATGCGACGGTGAAATTGCTTGAGACATACACATCTAGACGCAATTACGGTTCGTAACGACGGAAGAAAAGCGCGCGCCGAGCGCGCTGCGAGAGTATCGTTAAAAACTATTCTTAATTTCGCGAATATTGCCGTTGGACATGCACGCGAGCGTTTTCATTTTAATAAAATATTATGCAAATTTGTGTGTGCTAATTTTATCGAGTCATACACACACACACACACACACCCACACACACACACACACACACACACACACATACGTACTGACTATATTAAAAAAGTTTCATAGCTACAGATTTGCTAACAAATGTAAACTTAATATGTTTTTCACAAAAGAAATTAATACACCGCACGTTTTTCACAACTTTCAACATTAAACATGTTAATTTCGCGATGACAAATTTTGGTCTACTAGAAATTTTAATAGACATATAAGTTTGTTATTTATTTTCATTTAAACGCATTTTAGATATTTCTTTTAAAATGTTCGTGAAAATTAAAAACTGTTTTCTCTTTTTTTGATTTAAGGCGTTTGTAGTTGAGAAAAATTTATGCAACTTCTATATGTAGTAACATACACGAAGAGAGAGCGTGAGAGAGAGAGAGAGAGAGAAAAAAAAGAGGGATTATCTTATCTAGGTAGGGTGGTAATTACTGGGCAAAAGAAAAACGAAGAGCGGCCTAATTTTCTCGCACATCGTGATTGCTTGCGCATGTTAACGTATCTTGGAAAGAAGTACAATAAAAACTTCATGTTAATCGTGTAGTTTGGCGAGATGAAAAAGAATATTCGATCAGAAATGCAATTCGCATAAGGCTTTTAACGCGATTGGTACGAATATTGCTTTTGAAAGCACACGATCTACTGTATGAAATATTTTATGTGAATTATTGATAATGGAATAAATTTATCAATTTTTTTGTAGATTTATTTCAAACATATTTATTTTTTTGTTGCAAACTCTGCTGCGTGAAATATGCAAATTATTGATAATAGAATAATTTATCAATTTTTGTAGATTTATTTATATATTTGTTGTTTGTTGCAAGCTGTGTAGATTATTTATCGTTTCAATTTCTAGACTAACAATTGTGTTTATTTCTTTGTTTCAGGTGAGTTCACTTTGTATGTATTTCAACCTAACCAGCGCGCGTATTCCAATATCGATAAGCGAGCCTCGTGCCACGGGCGCTTAATGAGTAAGTCCGTAAAAATGCAAGATTTGCGATTATTACAGCTTCTAATTGATTGTAACGCAAAATTTTATTACACTAACACAACACAGGCGCGCGCTATTATTGTTTTTATTTTAACTTGTGGTGTCAGTAAACACGATCTGTCACCGCGATGACAGCTAGTATATACACACGTCTTACAAACCTGTATGATACATATTAGAGAGATGTCAGAATTAATGCATAAAAATCAAAATCAAAAAACATTGAGAAAGAGGAGTGGAAAAACAACACGTGGCTGTACTTCAGTCACGTGTCTTTAAAAACGTGACTACAGTCACGTGACTTTTTCTTTTTACGTTTTCTTGTTACGTTTTTAAAGACACGCGCAACGAAGTGTCTGCGAACGGCGCGAGGCAGTACCCTGCCTCCTTGTTTCGTACGACACCGAATCGAGAAAATCAACATCGGAGAAACGTTTAATCAGCGTCGAGATAAAAGCGGCAACAATCGATGGAATCAATTGTGATTATTCACACACGCTTTTTCTGGTAAGACTAATATATACGCCTGTCAAATTAAACGTTCTTTATCAGCAGGCTCGCAATTTGCGTGATTGAATGATTTTAAATTGCTGGAGAATGATGCGACCGTTGCGGCACTTTAATATAAAATTATTAGTTATAACGGAATAATTAATTTACGGCGAGTTTGCACACACACACACACACACACACGCACACACACACGCGCCGTTTCATAATGCGATCCAATTGCGCCGATCGCGCGGATCTTGACGTTGATTTTCGACCCGCGCCGCATGCTGCGCGCCGTTTCTGCGGCGCGGCGCTCGCCCGCTCGCTCCGGCAATCTTTGCCAGATTAATGAGGTAGGCGCCATATTTGGCGGCATTGTGCGCCGAGTGTGAAAAAACTCATTCCCGCCAAATTGTAGCTCGTGAAACGGTCCATTCTGCGTGCGACGTGACCGAAGACACGCGGCGCCGTGATAATGCACCGAATGATGCATCTCCTCGCGTCGGTCCTCATTTGTATGTCCCCCCCGTCCGTAACACGCGTTTAGCGACGCATCGGTAAGCCCCGGCCCCGGCTTTTTACGCACCGTGCGTCGTCCGGGGGGGAGGGGGGAGGGGGAGGTGTGCTTCATCTTCCACTTAATCGTCGCTATTTGACCAGGCAATAACACCGCGGCGTCGAGTTTTTCCCGAGTAATTAACGAAGCAATCAGCAGTACGAAAAATATTGTATTTAATGATAGACCTTAACTTTCTCTCTTTTTCTCTCTCTCTCTCTCTCTCTCTCTCTCCTACTTTCTTCTTAGAGAAGTCCTGACTGGAAACTATAGATTACATTGAGACAAGATAATTGGTCGGACCGGTACGGACCGCTGGAAGCAGCTGCGCCATTATAATTGCAGGCTACCATCGTTCGGCGGAGAAAGAATGTTGGTTGTAATTCGCTCATCGACGTAACCTCTTATTTTTTTTGCAAGCAACGGCCTTCACCCTGGCGCCTCTGTAGTAACGTGATACATGATAGAGAGAGAGAGAGAGAGAGAGAGAGAGAGAAAGCGAGAAAGCGAGAACGTAGCTTCCTCAAATTCACTGATACGATTCGATGTTAATCGGAGAAATTTCGGAAATTCGTCAGCGATAATTTATGATCTCCGAATCTATCATGCACGACCGTAAAGTGCGATACGACGCGTAACGATGCACGAAACAATTAATTTTCCTTGTAAACGCGTGAAAAAAAAAGCGATTACGATTTGTATCTGCTCTGGAATGAAGTTCCGCGCAAGAAAAATCATGCGAAGACGCAAAGAGCTTAAGTTCCGGGCAATCGATCTTCGCTAATGTTCCCTCCAGACCGGAAGTGTTCACCTTCGCTCGCCGCGTACTTATCGGCCATCTTCGTCCTGTGTCGTTGATAGTTGGGACTTGGATTGATCTGCGCTTTGCGTTTCGTCGCGACTTGGAACAAAATAATGAGCGAGACGAGGAAAATGATTGATATCCTCGCGCGAGGATATTTGATCTCAAATCAAATCGCGCCGTGTTGTAGCCCGCGTTGCAACCTTTTCCGCGCGCACGCGCGAGAATTGCAAATTGCAAATAATAATTAACAAGAGACGCCTTGTGTACGCATATATTGATACAATCGATCCGTGCGAAATTAATCAACCGGACACAAAAGACAGAGACAGAGAGGCGCGTCGAGCGTCGTTTACGAAAAATAACGAAATCTCTCCCACAAGGGATCTCTGAAAGAAAAAAAAAAAAAACTCGAGCACGCGAGTGGAAATGAGGTAGTTAGCAATATCCGACTTGCACGGTTTCGACTTTTATTCCCGATTTTTACGGTCGCCGCGACCGTTTCTTGCGCGCGTCTCCTCGTTCGTTCCACGCTCGCGTTACTTTTAATTTTCGACATAATTTTTTACCCTCATCTTTTCGGGGGAGGGGGGGGGGAATATCTCGCCGTCTCGTTTTTCTTCCTTTAACGACGGCGGTCGAACCGCGCATTTGTAATTGACTCGGTGGTTCGGACGAACCGGAAGGTGTCGTCGGGAGAACAGACAGGGGCCAATTATTATTCGCCCGGCGCAATCTTTTTGATATTTTATTATTACGTCGCTTTCGCTCGGGCTATAACTTCGAATTGGCTCCGCCGGTCTGACGGGGAGACGACCTCAAGCCAAGAGGAACTCTTTTTGATGTGCTTGCACACGTCGGATCTTTGTACCTCGAAGATGGGGTTGGCGTTGTTGTCAGAACAATACCAGGTAATACGACCAACGAAGCTTCGGAATATTTAAAAGATGCCACATAACTCATCCTTCCCTAATTGGCTTGTCCGAACCAATATCTCCCTATCTCTTTCTCTTCCGTATTGTGAACTTGGGCTTTTGTGTGTAGGTAGACGCTCGTTCGTGTATATATAAACGTTTGTTCGATATTATCTCTAATATCTGCGGGAAAAATTTCGCAGCAATTCAATTTTTCAAGAACCGATATAAGTTCTTTTTGATATGTTTGTTATCTGACTGCGATCTCGCAAATTTTATTCGCGCGTCTGTTCGCAACGTAATCGAACAAAGCACCTTTCGAACGAAGCAGATCGCATTTGTTTTGAATATTGTTGTTTTGAAAATTAAATTTCCGTCACGCGATTTTTAATCGCGTAAGGAACGTGTTCGTTTCAAGTGTTCGGAATTTAATGAAATATTAAAAACTTGCGATTTATCAGTCGCTCAAATTTAATTTTATATTTTTTTGTCGTCGTATTTATTTACATCGATATCGCGCGTACGTATCGATGCATACAGAAAATTTCGGTCATTCGGCGATATCGCGAAGACATAAATCGAATCGATGTCTCGTTCGTACGTACGCTGGCTTGTCGTCTACATTTTTCACGCATGCATGACATTGCGTCCATATCTCACGATACGATGGAAAATAGGATCGTAACGTCCGACGGTAAAATCTGTATCCCGTCGGTAGTACCAATCATAGAGTATACGCCTGACTGATTCGCATCGTCTTTCTTAGACTTAAGAGTCGAGCGATGTGACGTACCGCCCGAAGTAAGAAACCCGAAATCAGAGGACAGATTGACGATGAAATCGGGACGACAGTAACCTAATTTCAAACGTCAGAAACTTTTAAAAATTCCTACAAACTTTTGTAGGACAAAGTATTACTACGAAGTATATATATATATAGTTTTTAGAGTTTTTTAAATTCTTTTATTCATCAAGATACATCCGTTATTATCATCATATCTATATTAGTTTAAATATTTACCGTCGTTTCTCTCGATTCAATTCGGTTAAGGCGATAAATTCAACTTAAATTTAACGTTAAACATGGAAAATAACCCCGTCGTGGAAATCGTTCTCGTAAAATACGTGATTTTACCTGCGCGCGCGGCTTGATTCTTAGAGACTTGCGGAAACCTCGGGATGTAACGCATTAAATGGGGCGCGAGAGTTTAGTACGATTTAATCTGGTTAGTTTCGTAGTTCGCGGGGAAAGAAGTCCCTCGGTTCTTGGGTTAAGTGGTTTAGTTTTACGAATGGATGAGATCCGTAAGAGGCAACACTTAATTGGAACGTGCTTGTCCTCTAGAGGAAGGAAACTGCAACCCCCGCGCGCGCGCCGAGAACGACTCTCATAGATCTCGCGGAAGCACACTTGAAAGAGCGACATTTCGCTCCCGCGCACGATTCGAAACTCCCAAACTGGATTTCGACTATCGAGTAACGGGGTAAGAGCCGCTTTTATACAAGTTCTCGGCTCGCGACGTATATGTGTGTATATACACACAATGGGCGACGGAAAGCGCGACGAGTTTAGGATCGCGGAAGACCGCGCGGCGCTTCACGTGTGTTCGTTCTTTTGCAATATTGCACCTTTGGATTCTGATACTGTTTTCCGTCATCGCAAATCCAAGACAAATATATATATATACGTAAAATTGGAATTCTATTTTCCGCGCATCAATCATCACGAAATACAGTTTCAATTTGAACGACAATATCTGCATTGTTTCGCGAGAACTGCTGACGCGGTCATTGATGCGTTGCGATGTAACATAACAAAAAAAAAAAAAAATTGATCTTTATTTATTTCACGCATTTTTTTTTTCTGTTATTACATTTTATCCGCACCAGAGAGAGGGATGGCGTAAAATTCCTGCGGTAATTTCTCGCGTTTATTGCGCATTATCGATTGCCGGATTTAAATGTGTGAAATATATGATTTCAAGCGGGATAGGTAGTTGAAGCACACTAAATGTGATTATCGCGGGCGGTGTGTTTTTGTTTCGCGCCATTGTGCAAACGTGTCGCGATAAGATAATACGTGTGTACGTTCATAATATTAACGGTATCGATTTGTACAAAAGATTCACGATTATGTATTCCGATATTATTTCATGCTCGAGCCTCATCTGCTGCCGCGTATGATATCGCGGCCGCATTTTGCATTCAGCCTGGTTTCTTTTATGTTTTCCCGAAACAAAATGTGCCGCGCAATCGGGAAACGTTAAATTAAACCGGAAATTTGCAATGATTAATAATTTTATAATGTAGACGAATTTTCGTGAAAAATTTCACTCGCGCGCGTGTTGCGCGGCAGTTGTTTGTTTGTTCGCGTGTGTGTGTTTGCGATCTTGTTTGTGTGTTTTTAAATCACGTAGAATGTTGAGCGGCGCGCTCTCGAGAATTGGTTTTATCACAGTTTGAAAGAAGCAAACAACAGCCCGATCGAAAACGATAATAAGACCGACGGAGACGGTTCTCGTTATGAGACAACGAGACGCGGACGTGCGCTTGATATCGACTACTGCTGAATAAAAAAAAGTTATTTAGCGATTAAATAAAATAAAAAAAAAAATAAAATAAAAAAATTTTATTCAATAAAATCCCGATTTCATCCCGACTGCATTCATAATAAGATGCCGCGTATTTTATTGTGTTACGGGAATACTTTTCTGTTATTGCATAATAACGCAATTAAAGGGAAAAATATTAAAAAACCTGAATATTTGAAATGCCCGCTGCGAAATCGTAAAAGCCATTCTTGAATAGCTATTGTCCGTTACCGATATATATATACATATATATGTAAAGAGAGAAAGAGAGAGAGAGAGAGATAGAGCTTTCGTGTATATTCGCGCGTGTTTGAAACGCAGATATCCGCGAAATTCTCTAAATCCGCTCAAAAATCGCGAAGGTAGGAAGAGAGCGAATCCGGCAGAGCGAACCTGCGGCAGAGAAGTGCCGCAAATTATCGCAGTATATCTTACCCGGATAGGAAGGAGATATTCTCGTTGCTCGGGCATCTGCATATGCCCTAGAACATACCGACCACCGTCGTCGGTATCAATTTACCCTGTTCGAGCGCGCGCAACGTTCTCCGGATCCCTTCCACGGGGCGCCCGTATCTCAAAAAGCGGACTGCAACGTAAAACGGAAAGAAAGCTCGTGGAAACGAGTCGCGCGCGCGCGCGCGCGCGCAAGGGAGGCGAGAGGCGAGGCGGGGACGGGATATCATTTTCCTCGTTTCCGTGGCGCACACAGGAAAATAGGCCAGGCACAAAGTGCATGCAACGACGGGTTATACTTCGATGTATCTCTCTGTAAGCTGAAAAAGCGTAGCGTAAGAAATAGCGAAAATAAACGAGACGTGCTGATGAACAGCAAAAAGAGATCAGCGGGCGAGCGAAAAAGAATAAACGCAGTTTCTTTCCGCAAGATACGTATGAGAGCGTTACGATATTTGTTTGACGTTTCACGTCTGAAAAACGATTTATGTAAGAACACGAGAGAGAGAGGTGTGTGTGTTATTTTTACAATTTCGAGATGAAGAAGAGACAGTCTCTCGCTTTTTCTCGTTTTTAGTGTCAAATAAAAACCAATTCCGAGGGAGAATCATGAAACATCATGAGTACAGATAAGATTTATCGATCAATTTATCACACGTGCGTATTTTGATCAAATGTAAAATAGGATATGTTTGTTCGTCGTCTCTCTTGATGTAAAAATAAATCTTCTTTGTTCCTCTCTCTTGCGAGAAACTCGCGAACAACAAATAGCGAGAGATGCCGAAGACGATAAAAAAAAAAAAGAAAAAAGAAAAAAAAATTTCACGCCGGTTGAATCTTTTGCAAGTGAAAATAAGAAACGCGAGAAGTTATGAAAATAAGAAAATACCGACCCGCTCCCGTGATATCGAGCGTTATTTCTTTGGCATTAGATTTGCTTGATGCACGAGTAGTCAAAGAGGATCTATAAACTTCGGTTTCGCGGAAGGCGATTTTCTGTGAATTTGCGCGGAACAGATTAACCTTTCCCCCTTTCTTCTTGAAGAGCTATCGTTTCTTCTTTTCCTCAAAGATTGTCGCGATTTAATCTTTCTGCATATTTAGTTTCAAACGCGCGAGCTGTGCGCGCGAATACCGATAGCAGCGGCGGGGGGGCATATTTTGGAAATATATAATAGAATTCGGAAACGAAAACTTTTTTTATCGGATAAGTTTGCGGAAGACAATTCGTTTTCGTTCTGAAAAAATAATCGTAATGCGAAAATCACGTTACCGTGCGCGGCGTTCGTTTCCTTTTTATTTTTTCTTTTTTTTTTTTTACTCTGAAATATTCCCGCTCCTCGCGGGATTTCCTCTCTCGAAACGCGTAATGGTAGATGCGCTTGCTAGTCAATCGATGTATGCAGCCCGGCAGCTTCGCGCGCGGAACCGACTTTACTCGAATTTGCATGCGGATCCTCCTTCTCCCAGGATACCCGTTCCCTGACTGCCCGCAGGTTGCTGCATCGACTGGTCAACCTATACTTACTTACGTCATAAAATGTTCCGGCATAAAGGAAGACGGTGAAACCTATGATATACGCGCGCGCGCGCGCGCGCGCAAAGTCCTTCGATCGATGCTCTCGCGGTTGGTATCAATTTGCATTTTGTAATATTAACTTTTAGAATCTTTTACGATGAGCACGTTTACGCTATGAAAGGGAAGTAACGCTTTACCGAACCAGCGGGCTGTAAGCAACTCTCACGCAGGAGTGCAAGTAAAACTTTAAACGCGTCATGCTCGAACCGGTTGCGCTTTTATTGCGCGCGCGCGCTACGGATTTTCAAAGGATATTGTATTCGGCAATAGGAAGAGACAATTTTTCTCGTGTACTTTTTATCTCCCCTTGGCACAACCGGATTATACAAAGACGTGTGTAATCGTTTTCCCGGAGTTTCTCCGGACTTTAGGCAATAGGGTTGCCCTCCCCCCCGTCGTAAAACGTCTTGGCCCGAGGTCGAGCGTATTATGTACCGATCGATGGATCTATTGACCGACCACGGTATCGCATATATAACGGCGACTTTATCTGAATTTGCGTGCAAACGAGGTTAACCGCCGGGGTCTCTTCTTCCCGAGCCCGTTTTCCCACCCCCCCGGTCACAGAATGGCCGTTTTCTCTCTGTTGACCGGAGTTCTCGTCGGGTCGTCTCCTCTCTCTGGAGGACCGACCCGTACTTACTTACCCCACGCCGTAAAGTGCACCGATATAAACGAGAGGAAGGCGATGCATACCTACGATACATGAGGCCGGGAGAGAAGCCATGCCGAAGGTACGGCGCGCGCTCGTCGGCGAAACTCGTCTGGCTCCCGCTTCTCGTCGGGGCCATTCCTTACCGGGACATTTTTATGACCGACATTCTCGCCGTCGCCGTCGCCGGCGCAGCCACCGCCAAACCTCGTCGCCACCCTTGGCTTGTACAAGCCTCGGCGACGAAAAAATCTCGCCTCCGGGTGGAGATGCGCGCGCGGCGTAAACAGGAGCCGGCAGGAAACGATTATTTATAACGGGCGATTCTTTAACTCGCAGGAACCAGGCGCGCGAGTCCGCGAATCCGCCACCTCTGGTGGAAGTTTCTGTGTCGTTTTTTGCGCGTTGCCGCGCGCCGGCGCCGGGCGGAAAGGACAAGTAATATCGCCGGGATCGTTCGCGGCGACGTATCGAATGTACGCGGGCGAATGTCGGAAAGAAACGAGTAATCGATATGGCGCCTGCGAGAGGAAGAGAGAGAGAGAGAGAGAGAAAGAAGGACGCGCTGGTGTTACTAACATTATACATACACGATTCCCGCACAATGCTCGCGTGATAAACCGCTGGTAAGAAGCACGACGTATACGCCGTACAAGTATTATTTTCAGATATATTGCCGGGATATGAAAGTAAAACGAGAGACCGGTTTCATAAATTTCGTTGCGGAACATAAGTAATCGAGAGCGTGGAGGCAAATCAATTAAGAAATATTATGTTAGCATGTCCTTTCTTTATTTTTTTTCTCTCTTTCTCTTTCTCTTTCTCTCTCTACTTTCTTTCTGTACACGCCGTTTAAATTCACGAAACGATTATAGCTCGTTAGAGTGATATTTAATGGAAAAAGACCGTGACGTTTGTATTTCGGACGGAGGTATCACCTCGCAAATGATCACGTTCTACAAATCAATAGCCCCGGCGGAATGTTTTCGCCGAACTAACAGGTAGGTAAAAAGTATCGATTCGATTTGTGAGTCTGATCTGCGATCAAGAAATCGATCTCGACTCATTATACACCGGTCCTCTCATTATCGTGCACACGTTTGTTGTGAGAAATGAAACAGCGGGGTCTCTGCCCACGAGCCTGCACGCGGCGACGGCGGCGGCTGCACGTCCTATAAGGGCTCGAGTCACGCGACGTTTTACCGAATGCAATAACGAGTTATTTATCCTCTTTCTGGGGTCCGCCGCCAATTTCGGAATTAAATCGCGCCCATTACGGCCGACATGTGATCTAATTACGTTCGCAACAACGCGGACACCGATATCGCGCTCGATTAATCCACGGATGTATCTTCAAATATTTTCGAGAAATTATTACAGAGAGAAACACAAATGTTTAAAAGTGCAAACGCGACACAAATGTGACGAACACGAAGTGTGATAAAAACATCGCGACAAAACAAACGCGACGCGATATCAAGCACGAAATGACAGAACAATTATACGAAACGGCATATTGCCGGCGAAGTGAATATTCTTGTGTGGGCCGTTAATGAGTCTCGACATGAAATAGAGTCATCGTCCGAACGTATAGGTTATCCTAACGTGCATAACAAGGCACCGCCGGGCGAGAGCGAGAGGAGGCGGCTCTTAACGAGACTAGTGCGGAATTTCGCTGCGGAACGCGAAAAACGACCGTTGTAGCCGGCGCGACGCGCACGCGAACAAAAAACCCTTGAAGCGCCGGGTACGGCGATTGCAGCAGCCGCGCGGAACGCGAATGCACGAGCCACCGCGGGAAAAGAGTGCTAATACCTAAATAATTGCCGGCTGAACCTGATATGATTTAATGGCGTTCGCCGTAAAGGGGATGGGCGCGCGCGGAGAGGATGGAGACGGCGGGCGAAACGAACGGTGGACACAGAGAACGGCATTCTCTCTTTCTTTCTCTCTCTTTCTCGCGTGGCTCGCGCGCGGGCACACAAAAAAAAAAAAAAAACGAAAAAAAAAAGGAAAGCGACCGTGGGGCCGTACGTGGGCGATAAACGCAGCCGCGACCACAGGCGACGTCGAAAATCCTCCTGACCGCCGCTCGGTCCCCTCTGCTCGGTCCGACCGTTCTATGAATACTACCGTGTTCGCTCCCTGATCACTTGGAATCACCTGTGCAATTTGTTTTATTGTCCTCAAGTTGGCACTGCGCGCGATGGCGCGAAAATTGCTGACGCTAGCAAGCAGGTAATGTTCGTTTTACGGTTGTTCGACGTGGAGTCGCGGGATAAACTACACGGAGGGGAGGTTGTGTTTACAGGCCGCTTTGAAAACCATAATCGTCATTTGCATGTCTATCGAAAATGTCGCGCGATCTCGACAACTTTTTGAGGTCGAGAGAGTGAGATTACGAGAATGTGTTTTTCTAGTTTTTTTTTGTTTTCTTTAAGCATCGACCACAAAATTGCACGCGACGGAAGAGTCGGAGATTCTTTGAAGTTATTTTTCACGTAGGGGTCAGTGAACTCGAATTCTCAAAAGTCGAAATTAAAACGAAATAATATTTGCTTTATGAGAATATTTACTTTATATATATATATATTTTTTTTTTTTTAAGCGCAATATATTTAATTGCAATTTAAAATTTGTAATTTAACCAATATCTTATAATTTGTTTATAAGGTTTGATCGTACTTGCGTGTTATTCACAAGATGGAAATAAAATGTTTCACTCAATTCCTCGTTCAAAATACTCTACGGAAAGTCCCGGGATGAAAATTAACGTGTAACGAGATTTTCGCGTCTCCTTTTATTTTCTCTCGCGCAAACCGGTCTCAGACGTCTTCTTATTGTTATATTGCATTAGTTTATTAGATGACGCCGTCGTCGTGACATCGTTAGTGTAATAAGTTGAAGACGCCTCTCGGCTTACGTTAGATACACCACGCCAATGTCTGACAGCCACGGCGTACTAACCATGATGCATGCATGCGTGAATATGATATACCTTGGGTGTACGGCGCGCGGAGATATATATCTCTCCCGGCAGTCACGCTTTATTTGAAATATTCACCATTTTCGTGAATAACGTACGCGATCTACGTGCTACGGTAACGTAAGACATATCGGATGGCGACTCCGTAACCGGTGTTGATATTACGACGGGGAGACCGTCGATTAAATGCAATAACACGCGGACACAGGAAGACCGTTGATTAAGCGAGAGTTCTGAGATTTGCATTGAGAGTCAAGTAGCGCATCCGTTGGTTGTAAGTTATCGCGTAAACAATCTCTAGTCGATTCAATTTAAAAACTCGTGGAAATGTACACCCGAGTTTTGAGATCGACACGAGCCAATAAACCGGAGATACGCGCGTGCAATTATTATTTATTTACTTCCCTCAAACACACGTGTGTAAGTTAACACACACGTGGAAGATCCGATGAGATTTAATTCGAAAATTCATGTAGAACGTTTGGTTTGCATCTTATATATACATGTGAAATATCCAATCTCACGCTCCATGGAAATTGAAAAATCCGAATTTCGCGCGCAGGCGCTTTTTCAATTCGATCACTAAATCAGTAGGTGAATTTTTCGCAATGTTTAAATATAACTTGTGCGAAATAAATAACGCATAATTTTCAATCTGCATGAGATTACAACGAGTTTAAAAGCTCGTGAAAATGCGCACCTAAATATTAAGTCGATATGATATCCAATAAACCAGATATATGTTGCAATATTACATATATTTATTTATTTCCCTTAAACGTGTAAATTAAAATACACGTGAAAGTTTGAATGAAATTTAATTGGAAAATCCACGTAGGATGCGTGATTTGTGCATCTCATATATATGTATATGTGTATATATATATATATGAAATACAATTATCTCTCTCTCCCACGGAAATGAAAAAATCCATTGCGAAAAAAATATCTTGAATATCAGGAGTCGAACCTGAGGGTCTCTCTCTCCCGCATTTCGCGTGCGGGAATGTGAACTTCTGAATTACATTTACATAATTCAAAATTACACGTGTATTAATTTCCACGTGTTATAATTAATTTACACGTTTAATTGAAGAAAAGCAAACAAATCTCACGCGCGTTGGCCGTTGGACATTTCCTTTGTAAAAAAACTCAGAAATTGATATTTTACACTCGCGAGAGTAAACAAGACACGAAAATGTACACGCGCCGCGGCAAACCTCCTAACAATTACCAGTCCCTCCGGAGCATTGTTTTTCTTACGAGCGTCTATAAAGTCTCAATTTCTCTCGCAGTTAAGTAGCAAAGTTTTCCGGAGTTCATTTCGTTTGCAAGAGGGGAAAGGATGACTTTCCGCTTGTGCCCGGCTACCCAAGTAGCTTTTGTGCTCGAGAGCTAACCATCGCGGCACAAGTCGTTCTTTCTCTTTCTCTCTCTGTCTCTCATTTAATGTTTACCGGGTGATATCCGACAGTCGACGATACTACCGAAGCGGGACCGACGTTAGTGTAACGCTGTGAACGATAATTCGATCGTTTCTGACAACAAGAGCGTGTCGTTACGCTCATCCTGTCGTCGTCATCGTCGTCGTCGGCCACGTACGTTATACGCGTTGATCTAATCAAACGGACGGACGGAGCGCGGCACACAGCGGGAGAGAGAGAGAGAGAGAGAGAGAGAGATGCGTTTTCGCGATACGACGCACACAGAACTCCCGCATTTCTATCGTTGGGAAGATAGGAAATAGATATACGATATAACGCGCGAAGAGGGAGAGAAAGGGGAGACAGAGGGAAAGAGAGAGAGAGACGCGCACATCTACTGGAAGCATCAGACCGTAGGAAAGAGACAGAGCGGATCCGATTTGCCGGATCTAGGGTTACTAAATACTCTCTACGGCGCGGCAGTCGAACCTCGAGGTATTAGCAGGTAATAATATCAGGTAACGAGCGTCGGTACGGTAGCTCGTACTGACAAAGTGGAAAGGGAGAGAGAACCCGGAGAACGCGCGCGCGGAGCTCGTCTGTCCCGCGAGAACGGGACGCGAGACTAGGTTTGTGTACGGCGCCTTAAGTCTCGCATTACTGACTTCGTCGTTTTCCCCATTCGCGTAAATTACTTCAAGCACGTTCAACTCGCACGATCGGCTCTCTCGCGAACGAGGCTTCTTGTCGCGCTCCTCTTGTCGCGCTTTTCGTTGTTACGTAAAGACGAGCAGTTTTTTTTACAACGCGCTATCACAATTATCCGGACGACGATCCGTTCGACGATCCTTTTGTGCGTCAGAAACGTCAAATCGCGATCGTTTGCCGATCGGATCTCGATTGGCAAATCAGTTTATCGCGATCAAAAATCGGGTCGATTAAGTTGAATTTGATTCGCGTGCTTCTCCCGAAGCTCGCGGCGCGCTTATCCTCATCGACGTGTCCGTATCGCGCGATCGTCTTAATCGGCTTTTAACGGATTAGTGTCGCGAACCTCGCTAACTTTGTTAGCGCGGAATTAAATGACGCGGAGGAAATAAATCGGCCGTATATGTAAATACATCTCGTTTATGATCGCGCGCGGATATATATACATATGTATATATATATATATACATATGTATAGTCGACCGTGACGAGTATCGCTTGACAATCGCGCGCAAATCGCGTTCGGACGTAGTTCGCGCGAGAAAGTATAGTTGCATGCGCTCTCGGCGGCTCCCGTAATCTGTTTACGGGGGATAAAATATTCCATGGAGAATTACATGCTGACGGGGGAGAAAGCCACTAATGGCAGCAATGAAAAGCGCGACTCCCCCTCGGAAGTCCTTCCCCCTCTCTCTCTCTCTCTCTCTCTCGTAAGTCGATGATTTCGTTTCTGCCGACGCATGCATATGCAAAGTGCGAGATGCAAAATTTACCGAGCGCGCGCGCGCGCGCGCGCAGATCCTCGTTACAGTCTCGCGGTTGTGCGCGCGGTAGTAACGATACGCAAATGATCTTCTCCTCTCGACTCGATTTCAGGATACTGCTGTATAAACTGCTGTATATCACATTAGAGATCTTATTGCCTTAAGTATGGCTGTGTGTTGCGTTGCGTAAACGTCGGCGTGATGTTATGACATTAAGCGCCACCCAGTCGCTTCGTCTTCTCACATCTGCGTTAAATCGTGTTGAATATCCGGCAATCAAGACCGACGAACTGGCGCGATACATCCCGTACCTGGTTATTGTAACATATCCGGTCTTTCAGTCTTCATTTCTAGTTTTCCGATACGCGGATGCCGCTGTCGATAAGTAAAATTGTACTTTTTCTGTTTATCTCTTGAAAATCATCTACCTGAAAAGTATTGAAAGCGTACGAATCTTTTTCTCTCTCTCTCTCTCTCTCTTGTTTTTTTTTTGTTTCTATCGGAAATCATATTTCTGAACGTTTATCGTCCGTAGCTACCTAAAAATCAATAACGCGCGCGCGCGCGCGCGTGTGTGTACGCGTCCGCGCCAACATTTGTTTAATATTATATTTTTGTATTTATCTTTTTTAAAAAAAAAGCGTCGAATTTAAATTAACAGTTAATCCCTCTCGGATTTCACGTTGTGCAACAAATAAACCGATGCGCAATCCGGAAAATAGCGCGCGCGCGCTCTTTCCTTTTGACATGGCCGGACAAAGCGAGCGTTTTGCGAGCACCAAAGAGAGAGTTTCCAGTTTACTACCGGAAAAACTCGTTTTACCAGACAGCGCGGGGGATGACCTTCAAAGAGCACGATCGATACATACTCGAGAAACGTCAAAGGGCGCGCAGCGGCGCGCGGTTGGGGCGAGAGAAAGTCGTACGCGGAAGCGCGCGTACGCGGGAGACGGTCGTTTGGCGAGGATTGGCGATGATAGACGACGACGTGATAGCGGCGAGGGGGACTTCGCTTGTTCTCCCCGCGAAGTCCCGGGAAATAGCTATCGCCCGATAAGTATCGACGATCCACCTGCGCCATCGCGGTAAGAAGACGATCGAGCCGAGTAAGGAGATCAAATCGATCGATCCCGCCTTTTATTTCCTCCGCGTCTTGTCTTCTCCACTTCTCTCTCTCTCTGTGTGTGTGTGTGTGTGTGTGTGTGTGTGCGTCGCTTTCTCTGCCCTTATACATTTTATTAACGTCCATTTATCCTGCCGTTGAAGTTAACAACTCGGCAAACTCTCGGCACACGACGACACCGTCGAGTCGAGTCTGTTCGCTCGCACGCGGACAGAAAGAGATTCGCGAGCTCGCGCCGGTCGCGCGCTACTGGTCGCCGAACTGCTTGCGCGAAGTGCTCGAGAGCGCGCTCGTATTTCACCAACACCCATTTCCCAGACCCGGGGGAATTTTCGTTCTGATCTTCGTCGACTTTTCGACTCCGCGTTTGTTTTTTTTTTTTTTTTTTTTTCGAAGCCAATAAACGACGCGCGCTCTAAACTCCACACTTGAGAGTTTAATTGCGCAGTTAGGTAACGAACGATGTAATCCGCAGCTCTCTCTCGGGCGCAACCTTCCTCGTTGTCGAAGAAAGACGAAGCGCGACCGCGACTTTAAGCTCGGAATCGCTAATTCCGGATGGCTGATTCAATTAAGACAACGGTGTTTCGCACGCTGTCCAAAAGGCGGTCTAAAGATCGCGGGGGACGGGAATGAGGCGGTTCTAAAGGGGATGTGCCTGAGTGTGTTAGTAGCGCTTGTTCTTGATGCGCGCCATCACGGCTGTGATGGCGAACTGACTGCTCGACGGCGCCGGGCTAGTTTGTGGACGTGGCTCGGGAATAGAACCGGCTCGGTGGTTTTCTTGCGGTAACAGCATTGACCGAAGAGGCGCCGCCGGCTCGCCTCGGTGCCTACACGTCCAAATCATCGGCGCTTGATAGGGAACCGCCGGCGGAACGAGAGAATGATGGGCCGGCTGTGCGGCCGTTCGACCGGATATGCGCGGGATGCAAAGTAGAACGACCGCGCGAGGCGAACCTGAATCTACGAGACGACGGCGATTCTGGCCGACTCGCCAAAGGAGAGTCTGCCAAATCCGCCGTTTGTTTGCCCATCGATTCGTCCATGTCAGAAACCCCAGAAACTGTGCAAACTCCGAGAGATGCTCCGGCTACGGCTCCGGTCGAAGAAAATTGCAGCATCTGCAGGTATTACCACGATTTTCACATCGGCGAGAAATCGAATGTAATATAATGTGTGTCTGTTCGATTTTTAATTATATTGACCGTTGGCGTGGCTTCGCGAAAGAAAAACGCGTACGATTTTTTATTCAAGCACTTGTGTGTAGCAAAATGTTGGAAGATCAATTTTTCTCACCTCACGGAGACGCAGCAGTTACTTACATCGACGGATATGACGCGATTAAATAATGAAAAAAAGGCAAAACATGTATTGTTTTGTTTTTATGTTCAATCGCAATCTTTGAACAAAAACAAAATGAATACAATAGAAGCGGACATTTAAAAGATGCAATTTTCCGTCGTTCGATTCGTCTCATGTCTTGAGCGACATGCCGACGCTGTTGGAGTCGCCGGCGGAGTCGGTGTTAATGACATTAAGATACCGGACAACCGATTCTCGTTAAAAAGTTTCGATTAAAATGAATCCTTTTAGCGCGGGTGTTGCGCGTCTTCGTCTGTCCGGATCTTCAGCTTCTCTCTTCAAAATGGGCTCGGTCGCCCGGCCCTTACGTCGGGTTTGACAAAAAATCTAATTAGAAGTGGATTAAAATTTAATCACTCGCTAAAGGAACTTATCCTGAGCGTTATCGGCGGGGGTGGTGTCCTCTTCATTTAATTGTAGCCTAGCTGTAGCTCGGGCCCCCCCCCTTCGCTCTTTCCGGTTTCACCCGTATCTCCCGATTATACCAGACTTCGTTTTTTTTCCTCTCTCTTTCTCTCTCTCTCTCTCTTTTGCCCCAGCGTACTCTTCGTCTCCATTTTCCCCGTGAACCCTCGGCACTTTTTCGAGGCCACGATCGGCCTTCGTCGGGCAACAATTTACTTTGCATAGACATTAAACTCCGTTACTTAATCGAGCTACCGTCGTCGTCGTCCCACCTTAAACGCCATGGATGGCAACACTTTCTTGCGTGGGCGGAATCTAAAAGGTTCCCGACTGCGAACTTTTCTCGTTCTTCTCCGAAGTAATTCCCTTTCCGGCCGGTCGTGCTGATGCGTGAGCAAAACGAGAAAGGAAGAAATTCACTTTTTCCGCAAATTTTCCCCGGCACGTGATTCGAAAATGGGCGCGTTTGAATTACGTATACGCGCGTATTCGGGTTTCACATTGATCGTTTGGCACGATCGCGGTAGCTCGTCGTTTTTGATTTTTTTCCGCGAATCGAGAGAAAGAAGAAATTGAATATCAAAGTTGGTTGTTCAACAAAGCACCACACACTCTTCTTGCGCTAATTTACCTCGGCTATCGCAATTCTTCGCCCAATTTTCCGGTTTTTATACCGCGCGATTCGTGTTCGCGCACAGTCGAACAAAATTAGAATCCCACACAGCGCTCTGTTGTTTTTTAATGCTTGATTTTCGTGACTGTCGAGACATTCAGACAGTTGCGATTATATTTCAAAGGCCGCAAAAATTAGCGGCTTTTATGATTCTATCCTCTATTCTCAATCGCGTTGTAAAATTATAGGTACGTGCTGATGTAATTTCACATAGTTGACGTTGACCTTCGTTATCTACGTGAAGTTTCTTAAGCAACCGGGGGTCTAGTCCTCGTCGCATCAACGACGCCGTTTCCGTACGAGGAATCTCATCTCGCCGGCGCTCACTTGCACCGGATAACGAGAGAGTAATTGGGGAGAAGATTAGATTCCGCTATGGGGGCCGAGAGTGCGCGCATTCGACTCGGAGACTTACGCGCTGTCCCGTGCAGCCCTTCCGGTAAAAAGATGACCTCGTTACACTGTCGCTTCGCCGAGTATATACGGTTCGCGGTAACGGGTTAGTGCGGCGCGTAAGTGATCTTCCTGACCGGTGCTGCCGGTAACCGTCTCCGACCGAGGGCGGATTCCTCACAGGGGAATTCTCCGGTATATAGGCACGAAGTGTAGCCTGACTCTCTCTCCTCTTTCTCTATCTCTCTCTCTCTCTCTCTCGACCTCCGCCATCAAAGATTCAGTTGCTCTCGCACGCACCTCTGCGGCTCGCCCCACGACCTCACGCCGACCCCAAATCCTGACCCCTTCGTTTCGTGTCTCGCGACTAAGCCCGACGTAACCGCCGTGCGCTATTATACCGGCGCTGTCGTCGTATCGATCTCGGCGCTTCCTAATCCGATCTTCCTCGCACCTATTAATTTCGCAGCCGCGATAATGCTCACGCGATATCGCGCAAATACATTGCGTAACGTCGCCAAGTCGCTCTCGTGCCTCTAACTCGCTCTTCCGCTTTCCCGAGGAGCGATAAGTTCGGTTGTGTTGTGTAACACTATTCGAGGGGCACGATACTTTGCTCCCGCGCGCGCACACACACACACTTTCTCTCTCTCTCTCTCTCTCTCTCTCTCTCTCTCTCTCTCTCTCTCTCTCTCTTGTGCCGGTTTTATTAAATATCAAATGTATATACAATGTACAGCACTTTGACATTATCGCGTGTGATATCGTGCGCGAGTTTCGAAATTAGTGGAAATTACAAAATCGCTGATTGTATCGTCTATTAAGTTTTCCGACGTCGATAATTACAACAACGTCGGACAATTCCTCCGCGATTATTATTTCGAAAAGTTTTCTGAAAGTTAGAAAAAATCATGTTCGTACGATTAAGCGATAAGAAACTCGGTATGTTTTCCATAAAGAGGTGTAGCGTAATAACGCTAATATTTTCGCGTGTCAACGTAAAATGATATTGTCTTTAAAATGAAACGTTCGCAGACACTTCTTAATCCGAGCATAAGCGGAGCTTGTCGTGTCACGATAATCCTATGGAACGATAGAGGGTGCGAACTCCCCGAAGTTGAATATACAAGGAAGGGTAATTAATTGACAAGCCTTATCCGTCAACCGCATGTTCACTAATCCTTTCGCTGTCAACCCTGAAAGCTTCTTAAGGAGATTTTTATCTAAAACCTATTTAGTACCAAAATTAGCTTAGTATGCGTATTCCGAGATCTCTGTGTTATTATTAAAATATATTTTATAATTATAAAAATATTATATTATACAGGGTGTCTGAAACAATTTTGACAAATTTGACGTGAAGATAAATTAGGTCAATTACAGAAAAGTCATTTACAATTTTACAAAATATATTCACAATATTTATTGAATTATTAATTAATTATTGAGTTATTAATTAATTGATGCGAGCCAATGCGTGTGGAGAAAGTCCGATGGTCCGGACTCTGTAGGCGTGTGTGATTTTCAATTGTAAGGAAAAGTGATTTATCTCACATGCAATGTTACCTCTAGCAATTACCTCTAGCATTACCTCTAGAAAGGCGAGGCAAACGAGCGAGCTTCTTGTGATCAACTAATTTTCACGACGATACAACTGAAAAACACCTACAGAGAGTCCGGATTGCTTCCCACGCGCTCTTGGCTCACATCAATCACTTAACAATTAACTCAATAAATATATTGCCAATTATCACTCGCATTAATTATTAATAACTGAACAAATAAATTGCAAATTTTGCAAAATAGTAAAGGGTTTTTCTGATCAGATTGATCCGCTTTGTCTTCGTACTTTGGTCAAAATTTTTCAGACATTTTTTTATATAAAAAAATCTTCAAAATAATAATAATAAAGTACCAACTTCAAAATAAGTAGAAACGACGGTCAGTGGCAAAACCTTTTTTTTTTTTTTTGCAAGATGAATATCAAACATGGATTATTTTATAATTACGCTTAACTTTCGACGAATTCGCTCCGAGTTGTCTTGTCCAAGAGAATGAAAACGACAGAGAGTTCGAGGCGTGGGTGGTCGGCGAAGGAAGTCGCGAATTCGAGGCGCGAATACATCACCGGGATCCTGTGCGTGTAAACAGCCTGCAGCCTGCAGCGGGCCACGAATTAACTCTCTCTCCTGGAGATACCCGAAGCTACCGTTGACTTATTCTCCCAGAGGGAATTCCCCAGTAGAAAAACAAGATTATCCCCCCTCCTGCGGGATATAAAAAAGAAGTAGCCTCCCGCCATCGTTCTTTCAGGAACGGCGCCACTTCGGTGGGATATCTTTACGCTGCAGAAAGTGATACCTCGATTTCGCGATAGTTACCGAACGAAAGATACCTAAGAACACACGCGGGCTTTTTTATCTTGTTGATTTATTTATTTCACATTCCGACTAATGTCGACAATACATCCCATGTTCATAATCCATCTCTCTGTTTGATTTAAATTTGTAAAAAAAAAAAAAAAAAATTATATATTTTTCTTGTACGCAAAATGTTTCTGCGAAAAACAAGATTTTATGCTAAATCGAAAACTGCGCGATTTGTTGATTGATGAAACTGAACAACGGCACGGCTTTTAAATAAAATACAAAACTCGGTGTGCGAAACACGAACGCCCGTGCTATGCGTTTCGATGGAGCGTAAAAAATAATACTCATAAAACATTGCTCACATCGTTAAAAGCGAGCCGGAGCCATTTGGAAATTTCAAGTGTGCGCTCGTGGTGGAACTCGAATAATTGGCATTGAAAAAGAAGTTTTGCCACATTGGGAAAAAAAAAAAAAAAAAAAAAAAAATGGTACCCGCTGCCAATTAGATTTTTTAATTATGGTTCATCGTTCACGTGTACACACACACACACACACACGATATTTTCGCGGCGCGCCCGCCCAAATGCGCGTTGCATCATGCAAAAGCGGGAACATCGTTTGAAAATTTCGTCTCGGGCGGCGCGCAAATCAATTTTAGCGCACTCAATTTCTCGTAAATCGCAAAAAAACCGGTTTGTTGCGCTTTATAATAAAGTCATTAAAACTTTTTAGTTTAATCACGAATTACGCAAAATCCCTTAACTGTCTGTTAAATGTCACACCCACGTTATCGAGATTAAAAAAAATCTTGAAAGTACACGCGGAGAAGTTGGCAAAGAGAGAGAGAAAGTAGGAGAGAAAGCTCCTTATGTCAAGAGTAGTTATTTCCGAAGAAGTCGGAGGCGCTTAAGTTTCAAGGAGTCAACATCAGTACCCTTTGCTTCCCCTTCCCTCCCTTATCTTTCTCTCTCGTCGGGGGGTGCTTATTTAAAAATCTCGCCGCAGCGATTCGGTGCGGCAGCTCCTGCGAGACTTCGCTCGCAAGTTAATGCAATGCGAGGAACGGGAAAGCGCGCGCGAAGACAGCAGCGCGCGGGATTGCGGGGAGAGGGGAGAAGAGTAAGTTCCGGGAGTGTCTTCTCTAACTACCTGCGACGAATTAAGGGAGGCCAGGAGCGAAATTAAAAGAGTACCCGAGAACTCGAGGGGTTCAGCACGTTCCAATTATTTGCACGAGGCGCGAGGACTGTAGAGTCGACATTTTTTCTTCTCGTCTTCTCTTTATTTCCCCGAACCAGCTTTCGCCGTCTCATTTTCTTCGTTTGCCGTGTGATACGGACGCGCAGCGCGGGGCGAAGAGGAGAAGAGAGCAAAGGGAATTATTTTGGATTACTTTTTGCGCCTGGCTTTGGTGTACTGCAGTAAGAGAGAGGAGAGAGAGAGAGAGAGAGACAGCGGACAAAACGAGACATGGAACTCACGGAACTCAATACGACGCATAAACTACGCGGAGGACCCTCGCGGAGCGAGACGAACAGCGGGCAGGAATTTAATTTCATTAGCCAATGAATTTCTTAGTAAATCGCGTGTGAGCCGCTTGATGTAGGATCCGGGATCCAATGATATAGAAACGCGGTATATCGCCCCGTGGAGGTAGAGGAAAAGAAATTAAACGAAGAGAACGAAAGAGTGAAGAGAAGAGAAAGAGCGGGGGGGAGAGGGGGGAGGGTAGCGAAAGAGCAGAAGAGCAAGGCGAAACAGAGAAAAATGCAGACGGAAAGAGAGAAGAAGAGCGATGGGAAACGTTTCGAGAAGAGGATACGCGGAGGTTCTCGACGCAGTGAGAACCAGTTCGACGTTGATCTGTATTTATACGCAATGTGAAATTCTCGCAAGATACCGTGCGAGGGAAAGAAACAAATTAGGATAATGGCTGCGTTGCTGATTATTTTTTTATTTGAATTTTCCGCGACTTTAATCCCCCCGCGCGAAAAATTATACACTGGTGCAGGAACGTAAGTACACGTGTCGTGACAGCGCGTTGCGAAAACCAACGTGAAATCTTGCCACAAAAGACTTTGCGGTCGCGACCGTGGAAAAGAAAAAGTATTACGTAAGGAAGGGTGCGGAAACGCTGTTTTTTTTTTTATTTTTTTTATTTTTTTTTATTTTCGAACAAACCGAGGCTGAAGCCACTTCTGCTGCCCTGTAGTCGATTTCCCCGCTGCGATCGTTAAAAGTCGATATCTCGGGAGAAAGAAGCGCCGGAACGTAAAACCCGTTAAGTGCAACGTTATTCGAGCATAGAGAAAAGCGTTCGGGAGCATCGGCGGCAGTTATACGAGTCATATAGCACCGGCGAAAGCGAGGGAAACCTTCCCGATCGTTTTCAGTCCTCTTTCGAGTACCGGAAAACGAGACTTTGATGGCGGCGCAATTCGAAAACAATCGTGACCATAAGTTACGTCAAATCTGCGAGATGTCTCTTTGCGCAAACTTCTCGCCCGCGCGCAACAACTGCGCGTCGTCGTGCGCGTTCGCCAAAAACTTCTTCGATATGCGCGCGCGAATAAATTTTGAGATTGTTTTTTTTTTTTTTTTTTTTGTTTTCCCCCACCCCCTTGTAAACCCTCTACGATAGTTCTTCCCGCGGCTGAGATCGATCGAGGCTTTTTCTTTACCTCGTCGCCGTGAGTGATCCTGACGTTTCCTCGAACTAATATCCGAGGGACCGGGCATCGGCTCCTTGCGGATAAATGAGAGCGTGTTAGTCAGCAAAGGACCGAAGACCGAAGGGTGTACCCCGGGGGTAAATGAGTGCGAGAACTGGCTACCGAGAGAGAGCCGGTCAGTGGGGGTTACAAACGATCGAGCGAATCGCCCGCATTAGTCTTAGTCAGAATCAGAGATAAGCCAAATGAGGGATAGCCGCATGAAAAACATTGGCCCGTCACCGCGCGCAACCGGATTATTCACCAGCTGCAAACTCATCTGAATAATTTGCGCGTCGAGGCCTATTGAGGATCAAAACGTGTGATAATGGGGATAACCAGATCGGGTGTAAAGCTCAAGAGAAAGAGAGAGAGAGAGAGAGAGAGTTGAGTCTACGTGTGTCGTCTCATCCCACTTTCAATTTTATTCTATTTTTATCGTCTATATAAAGTATGTTTTACGACCGTGAAGGTACTTTTGTGATACTACTCGTAAACCGCTCGCAAGAATGAGGAAATAGAAGACGTAAGAAAATTTAGATTTGTATATCACGTGTTTATTTTAACAAATACAAATCAATAGAATCTATCAATAAATTAGAATCTATCAAAAACAGCGCGAAGAGAAACAAAGAATATGCTACACCAGAAATCAATTTTTCTCTCGAAGCAAGTTTGGTGTGTGTGAGCGTGCGATTGATGTTATTCTTGATGGGATAACTTTCACGATTATTTTATGGGTACGTATAACGTCGAATAGAACAAATCTTTGAGACGTTTTAGGTCCGAAGCTTTTTATTTGAGGGAATATATGCGAAGGGTATGAAAAATCCATCCAATACCATTATCTAACGTCACCAGACGAACACACCGCCGTTAGGAACAGCGATATTTACGATCTCTACGGTAGATGAAATCGAAGGTTTTCGCGAGTAAAGGAAAAATCCCCGAGTCTCGCGGAAATCCTACTACGTACTGCTTCGCGTGATATCGGGGATTCGATGTTTCGTGTAATCTAAGAAAAAGGGCTCCTCATAATTCCTCTTAGCCGAAGTTTGTCGAGAGACATCGTCTCTCCTCTTTTCCGCGACGGATCGACAGTCGACGACCCATCCATTCGGACCACTCCGCAAATAACGTCATAAGATAGACCATCGGGAACGTTCTTCTGCGCGTTATATACCGGGTGTATAAAATATGGCCGGGAGACTGGAAGCGATCGGCGTTCTCATACAATAACATTCGCAGATCTCTTACGGCGAATCCGCCGGCAAAACCTCCGACAAATGTGTGTGTGTGTGTGTGTGTGTGTATGGGAGGGGAGAAAATGGCGTAGGTGAGCTATCGGCGATTCCCGAACATAAATCGACATGTACTTACCGAATTGCTTCCGAATCGTTTCTTTATATCCCCAGTTCCCCGCAACTCTGTCCCCTCGAGCATCTCTCCTTCTTCTTTCTATATCCGCGTTGTTCTCGGAATCCCGTTAACTCGTTACGGACACGAACGGTTACGCGCGCACCAAGTGTTTTATACGAGTTGTGACAAATATCGCAGCGATATTTTTTCACCAATTTAAAAAAAAAAAAACCTCGTGACAGTTTTGATGAACGATAAAAAAAAAAAAAAAAACGAAATATTTTGATAACTTTTTTGTTATAGTTTTTTAAAAGCATCGATTTAATCAAGCACGCTAATATGACGGGTAAAACGTGAAAACTGTGGCATTTTTTTAGAAAAAAAAAATAAATAGGCGTAATTTTTTTTGACCTTTGATGAATGCAAAGTAGAAATTGTGAAATCAGTGCAGTCTCGAGAATTGTTTCTAATATCGATTTGTGAACTATTAGATTATGATAGCACACACACACACACATATATATATATATATATATACATATAGAATTTCGTTTTGAATTATTGCAGTCAACCTTTGAAAGGGTTTATACATCCCTCCCAACTCTTTACTCAGCTGCTTCTCCAAAACCATGGTCTTCGAACGGTCGGCAAATATTAGACTTCGAACAAATATGGGAGGGGGAGTTCAAATAAATGTACTACTATTGGTGCTCCGAATTGGTCATCAAAAAACATCACCGACCCGGCACACTTGTGCCTTCTCATATTTATGTGATCTCCATCGAAATGTAATTTCGCTTTCATCGAACGACATTAAATACATCAATTTTTTGGGGGGAGGAGGGGAGGGGGGAATTTAAATGTATATAAAGTTTCCTGCAGCTTAAAATCGGATGATTGCAACGTTCCACGTTGAATTTCCACTCCGCCAATAATTCATTTCGCGATTGACCGACGCAGAGATAGAGAAAGAGATAGATAGATAGAGAGGAAGAGAGAGAAGAGGAAAGACAGAGAGCGCCGCGCGCAATAGAAATTACTTTCTCAACGTCGCTAAATAATCGAATCCCCGGCCGCGGCTCGGGAACGCTTAGGCTTCAATCAAAGGACTTTTTCGGAAGCGGCGAAACTATCTGCCGGTTGTTGAGCATCGAATACCAGCATTCGCGATCGCTTTGCGAGGCGCGCACAGTGATTGATTCGTCTCTCCGCTGCGAAACGCAGCCACGTTAAACGTACGTGTACACATACCATCCCCGGCGCGCGCGCGGGCACACGGTCGCACGCTCGGGATTCCAACCCTCCCCCGCCTTCCGGTCGAAATGAAACTTCGCCGCGGCGTCGACATTCCCTCGGTGCCTTTATTAAATTGGAATTTAATTGCTCACGGCCCCGCCGCGCTCCATTACGCCGTATGTATCATGCGCCGATGCAAATCATACGACAGACGCATGTCGCGAGTAGGAGTAGTGTATATACGCGACCCGACTCGCATGCCACGTGGTGATCACGCGCACTGATTTTTTGCAGTTAATCTCACGCAATTTCACACACGCGTCACATATTTACACGATAGTACATAGAGACAGGTAGAACTTGTCGTTACACGTCGGTCGTTGCATCGGGGCGCGCGTATATTATGAACTACGCACAAGTTTTTCGTGAAATCGTAGGTAAATACATCGACGTTGCATTATCGAGCGATAATGCAAAGAGACCGAAGATGATCAATCGCGAATAGTTAAGCGAAGTAGCGTTGAGCAAAAAGCCTCGCGGGCCAGATATATAAGTGCGCGAGCATTGAACTCGGTCTAAGGCGATAGCGCGTGACTCCTCTCTCTTATCTTATCTCTGGGAGCTCGAACACACAGGAGAGAGCCTCGGTGAGAGATCCCGAATGTTTTGCTCGTTCCACATCATTTGTGCGGGTAACCAACGGAATTAGGAGTCGTGGGAGAGGCGGCGGGACGGAGAGTAGAAAGAAGCGGGCAATCTCGGCCCGCGCGACAAGCGATTCTCTCGAAGCTTTCGTCCATCCAGTCTCTCTCTCTATCTCTCTCTCTCTATCTCTCGATTCTCTTTCATCATCCCCCGGAGAAAGAACGCGCTGCTTCCACTCACGGTCCACCTCCGCAGATCCTTTTCAAGTAGCGCCGTGATGAAAAACACGGTGGCGCTGCTGAAGAGGAACTTCCCTCATCGACCAGGAGGGAATTTCATTAACGACCTTATCCTACCTACTTAAAAAAACAGAGAAGGTTTCGGAGACCATGGCGAGCGAGGAGAATGACTGAACCCACCGAAGAAGAAGGGACGCACTTAGCCTCACGGACTTTGAGCGAGCACGACGAGAGAAAGGAATTACAGGCGAAAGGCTCCGTCTCTCGGGAGAGAGGACGAGGATTAGACGAGCGATTATGTACCACACACGGAGAGAGAGAGAGAGAGAGAGAAGGACGCGACGAGATATACACGCGGATATATCCCCGATTCCGGATGGGAAGCGGGACGCAGAGAGAGGAGAAGTATCGGGGACGCGGCGAGTAGTATCGCTCTCTCAGTGTCTCGAAGCGTAATCAACGCAGTTGGCTGAACAGTTCGCCACTGTAACTGCGCGATTCCGGGCAACGGCCGGAGAGCCCGTTGGAAACCCCCGTAATGCGCCGGAGTTCCTCTCTTCCTATCGCCGTTACATGCTCGCAGTCAATCTCGGGCGCCATCTGCTCGCTCGAGTCGTCGTCGTCGTCGTCTGCGAGTCAAAGTGGCGAAACCCATCCGTGATTACCGAACGCGGCCACTGATGCGACTTCACGGCGGCGTTCCCGACCAACTATTTCGAACTGGCGCGTACATACGTATACAGCTCCGGGCGACTTGGGGACCTCTCATCGACCCAGATGTCTGCCGGTGCGGCGAAATACACGAAAGATAGTGGCGCTTCCTCCTCCGTTTGCGCTGTGTTGCGCGAAGAATTTATTGACTTCGCGACTCGGCGCTTATCAGTCAAACGGACGCCGATAAGCGTTTCGTATAACACAAGTTACCACCCTTGTATATATAACTTCGCGTTAATACCGTGGAGAATCGGGACGTCGGGTCTCGAGGATTTATACGAATACCGGAGATGACGAGACGGTCACGCGTCCGAATGGAAATTAAACAGAACGTGATATCCTTACGTCCCGCGAGCGAGATAGGTTATAAATAGAGGAAACTCTCTCTCTCTATCTATCTCTCTCTCTGCGGAATGGAAGCGGGACGATCCGCAGTGGCGCGCGGACACCGCGCCGCGAAGCGCGTCACGCTGATGCGGAAGGGAGCGGCAAAGCGACATCGCGATCGCCAGTGTGTCCCGCGGAAGCGATGATTCATCCGGGAAAAATTTCAGCCTTGCACATTTTTGACGTCGTTTGCATCGAGTCACGATTGATGACCGCGCATCTGCCGGTGGATCGCGCCGCCACTGTGCATGATCGACGGGCGGCTGCAGCTGAAGAGGAAAGCGGGATTTGATAAAGGGCGAGCTTTTTATTGCGCCCATACAGCGTTGTGATATTTCTCGTAGATGCGTGTTCTCGTCATTACTGTCACGTCGACCCCTCGGCGTAGCTCTTTTGTGGCGAAGAAACGTGGCGAACGTACACCATTTTTCATCCCCTCTTATCCCCCCTCCCCCCCGCGTTTCGAGACAATCCTCTCGCGCGACGTGTACAACAATATTCTTTCTTCTTATCGAAGAACGGGGAAAAATAATTGATTTGCTCTGCGCGCGCTCGCGCTTTAATAAACCTTTTCCCGCTACATCGAGCTAATTGAATTTCCGGTTGCGAGCAATGCCAACCTTCACATTGTGTTACTTAAACCACCGGTGTTTGAGCCCCCCCCCCCCCAGCTCAAAAATCTGCGAACGCGCTTAACGTTGTTGCGACGCGGTTAAATCCTTTTGCGCGAAGTTGCGAAATACCGCTTTGTGTGTGCGTTACGTAAGTTTAATCAGCGTTATTACTTACTTGAGGGGGGTATAAGCTTTCTTGTCATAATGGCCGCGGTCTTAGATATCTTAATGACTCTCTATTCTCTCGAATTGTTTTCACGTCACCGTGGATGCATTCGGAAGTAACTCTCCCGCGCAAGCTGCGCGAGCGACTTGTGTGTGTCGCGGCGCCAACACACAACTTCCAAACTTGGCCGCGACTTGCCGGAATTCTGGAACTCGCTTCCCCGAGGTTTTGTATTCGCGCTCCGCGGATAAGATCGCGCTTTGTTAACTGTATTATACCGGGCGCGAGAGTCGCGCGTTCTATTACGTGTGTGCGTCGTGTGCGTAACAGTCATTAAATCTCCTTTGAATAATTCGATCTCGAGCGTCGCGGTTAATTTTACGTAGACAACAATACAACGTTGCGTCGCATTATTATTATTATATACTCTCGATGTAGAAATTTTCTCGCAACTAACTTCATCGCTTTCCCGTTTTTTTTTCTCCCTCTAATCGGGGAGGGGTAGAAAAAATATCGAGCGGCGTATTGTGTGCTGTTTAAAATAAAACCGCGCGCTCTCTCTCCCTTATCGGCCGCACTTATCGGACGTTTATCTATTTTCAATCTGACCACGCGTCCGCCATAATTCATTCTCGCGCTGATACGCGTAATCAGTACGTACAAAAGCCGAGGATCCGCCGCAGTGACGAACTCGGCGTAACAAGGTTCGGGCGTTTCATTTAGTAGATGAATTGCGCACCGGCGACTGCCCGCCATCATTATAAATCACGACATAATTACACGACCGCGGCGGCAGGGTGCAAGGGATATCCCTCCACAGTGTGGGGGCCGCTCCTGCCTGGCACCCTCTATTTCACTCCCACCGGTTCGCTCCGTGTACTGTTTGCATATGCGTGTGCGCACACGCACACGCACACACACACACACACACACTCGCGTGTCCGCCGCGCGCGAACCTTGCGCGCGAGTAGCGCACGATTTTTTTCACGGCACGTGCGTTCAATATGTCTGACCTGAGCCGGCTGGAATTCTCTGTCGTGCCGAGTTAAGCGTCGGGATCGCGACCCCACGCCGTTTTTCTTCTCATCCGTAATTAGTACTTTGCGCAATATTGCATTCTATCGCGCACGTCCGTGTGTGCGTGTGCGTGCGTGTGTGTGTGTGTGTGTGTGTGCACGCGCGCGCGATACGAAGGGTATTTCTCCGACCATCTCGCATTTGTGCGCGTGTATATATACGCGCGATCACGGCCCTTCAAGCGCGCGCGCGCGCGCGTCTCTCACTTTTCTGAGCGGCGCGCGAGGTTAATTGCCTTCGGATTTTTCCGCGCGAGATCATTGACTCTCTCGCGGCGCTGTTTTGTTGAGCAACGCGGATTTCCACGAATGCGGAATTATCGGCGGATATTGTCGATGATGTGTATTAGCGCCGTGTAATCAACGCCGCAAGCCTGTGGTTCTTTATTAACCTGAGTGTATATTCCTCTGCAGGAGATTATTCTCATTAGAGAAAAGAGATCTCTCGCGTGTAAACTCGAAGGTATGTTACGCGTTTATTACGGAACGGAACGGAAGAAACGTATCGCGGAAAACGAGCGATTTTCGCCGTGCTCAGTGTCGCAGACACGTGTGTCTCTCGTAACGCGACTCTTATGAAGCTTCACCTGTTTTTTGAAGAAACCACGTGGCCATTGCGGCAATAGCACATGGCAAGTGCACTGTTGTGGATTAAAAAAAAAAAAAAAACAATACTTTTGCAGGCTTTTTATCGCGTTTTCTTCGGAACACGCAGGACGCTGTTATCACGATAACGTTCTTTTATATCCTATTCCACGAAGATCGGTACTGCGTCCTACAGCTCTCTCCAGGGGAGGTGTCTTGTCTTCGTGAGAGACTGCCAGTTTTTCACGATCGTTCGTTCGTTTGCGCCGTATACATCGCTCTCGCGTTCGATAAAGCGCGATTCGCGGGCGCGCATTCCGAGATCCTCCGAGTTATCCATTAGCCTTAAAAGCCGCGCGCCATTTGATCGCGGTCATTTTTCATCGCGCGCGCGCGCGTTCCCTAGGAGGAAGGAATATAAAATCCAAAGTCATCCCCGTCCATCGATTTTCGATCCAACGTCGCGCCCGGCCGCCCCGTAACAATGTGATCGGCGGCATCGAGAGATATCTCGCGAGACAAGATCGTGATGTTTGCACAACAGAAACGCCGGAGTTCGGCTATTTATATGCGCATCTCTCCTCGACGTCTGTCATATAGTCGATAGCGATCGACCATTCGGTCATTCGGCCGATTCGGGATATCATTCCCGGCGCGTACACTTTGATTGCAAATATTTTTCTCTCGTAACGACGAGAGCAACGACGCGTGTTCGGCGCGGTCGTTAGAGAAGACGCCCACTCCGCTCCGGAGTCACTTTGAGAAAGCGAGAGGGAGGCTCGTTTTATTCGTCTTTTCTCTTCCCTTTTCTCTCTCTCTCTCTCTCTCGTCCTTCTTCAGATCGTCCCGTAGGTATAACCGGCAGCGACGGCGGACTAGCTATCGCTTCTAGATGTACCTGAGCATCAAGTATATCTTCCCGACACGACGTGCCATGAAGATATTATTGGCACTTCGTGCTACCACGTAGCACACGCTCCGCGCTCCGTCCCGTTTCTTCTCCATAGTTGTCTCCGTTCCCTAGCGACGACGACGAGGTCGTACGTGTGTGCTATAGCGACTCGACCCAGAGGGTATCCGAGCGTGCCGTGACATAACCGGTACCTGTACTGCCTATCGCGCGACTACTGATCCGTAGAGGAATTCCGCCAGGTAGGTAGGTATACATTCGATCTTCGAGATGACTGCGCGCCAGATACGCACACATGCTCGTGCACGGGCGCGCGCGCGCGCGCATACACACATACACACACACGCACGCAGCATCGCAATGAAACTCCGATCGGTTCTTACCTTCTTTGTGCCGCGAAACTGGTTGCACTTTGCGTTATACCCTCCTCCTACCAACCGCATTCTCGAAAGCGCGTACATTCGTTACCCGCGTGTACGCGACGCGCGCGATTACGCTACCACGCGCTATTGTCGCGCGGGATATTAATGCTGATATATACGACGAGAAGTTGCAAATATGTCGAACCAAAAGCGGCGGCGTTTGCACACTCGCTGTCGTGTGTGCAAGGGGGGAGGGGCAGGGAAAAGGTTAATCAATTGAAAAGGAAAGCTCGTTAAAGAGGTTGTCTCTTTAAACGCGGAGTTAGTAGAGGAAATAATAATCGGTATAATCTCTTTTGGGAATCGAATAAGATGTGTTTTTATATGAAAACCGGATGTAAAAAAACAATTTATAATCGTATAATTATTTTATCTTCAATTTAATTTAATATTAGATTAGAATTGTTGTATTAGGTCTACCGGAAAGTTCTGTTCGTTTTTGGAATAAAACAAAATACAAATTTTTCTTAATTTTTCAAAAATGAGATATACAAATTGCCCTCACGCTGGCAAGAAATCATTAATAATAATGGCAATTATATTATTTAATAAAGTTTATTGACGGTAAGAAAAATTTGTATTTTGTTTTATTCCAAAAATGGACAGAACTTTCCGGTAGATCTAATACTTTATACACACACCCACGCAATCGTGTAAAGTCGCCGAACGACTAAGTAAGGAGCTTTGTCGATTGAAGTTTGTCGGAGACCAAGTTTCGGCAAAACGCGAATTTCGAATTTTTTTTTTATCAATCTGTCGTATCTCTCCCGGCACTTAGTCCGCGGTAATGGCCGAGGCGAATTTCGCCGTGCGTGTGGTAGGCAAAACGATTTATCGTGATGAAATTGCCTATTTCGCTCGCACAGCCGCTCTCGCACTGGCTACAGGGCCATTAGGGATTTGATTTCTACTTTAAACCGGGATAGAAGTAGCTCTAAAACGCGTACGCGCGCCGCGCGACCTCAGCATTTTCTATGCCGTCCGCGCACACGACGGACATTACACGAATAGCGAGACGTCGAAGAAGTAATCATACGAGAAGAGCTCTTTTTTTTTTTTTACAGTTTTGTCGTGGGACGAAAGTTACGCGCATAAATACGAGGAGTCATTTCGGACGTTATCGATCGACCGAGCGATGTAGATCTGCGGACAGCAGAGCACTTTGTTTCCATATTACAGCAAAAAATATGTCGCACAATCGATAACGCGCTATTACGTCAAAAAAAAAAAAAAAAAAAAAAAATTATTGAGTGAAAAAACTCGCGTGTTCATTGTCGCGTACGAACGATATAACGCGTAGTTTTTGTTCGGTGATTATCTTGTCACGCGTGTAACAACTGGACTGATGAATTTGTCTGTCACACGTCGTCGCGGAGATAACGATTCGCCGTGTGTAAGTCGCATCGAAAACGAAAGCGATCGATCTTTTTGTTTGAACAACACAGATTACAACAATTAGTCTCGCCTTCCTTCAACGAATAAACATGTCGGCTGAAACTTTGTTCTTTAATGGTCCCGCGCAATTTCAGGGAATTCCATCACGTTCGAATCGCGTAAAAAGTAAAGAATGTCATTTAAAACGCGGACAGTTTAAGCGGAGTTAGATAGCCATAGAAACCGAAATGTCGCGAACGACGTTTGCGCGGTTTACGAGCGATTCGCAAAGCTCTACGTGCTCTCCGTGGCCGGTTTAATGTACCGGATTTCAGAATTCCATGATCCGCGGCGCTAACTCAGTGGAATTTCGGGAGGAGATTGGAGAGCCGCGCTTTGGGATCTCATCTCCCCGAACGCATCAGTTCCCATTAAATCCTCTCACAAAATCCGACACTCATTTTGAACATCATGTGTAATTTACTAATTTTATAACAATCTTTAACAGTTAACTTTTTAACGATAAAAAAGAATAAAATAAAAATCGCTCGTGTTGTAAAAACAATGTAAAAATTATTGTCAAATAATATCGAGCTGAAAAGTTAAGTGTAATATGCTTATTTACTAGAACTTAAAAAGTAGTTACAAAAAAATACGGCGCGAAACGTTTTGACATGCACAGATGATCATCTTCTCAGTTGCAACATATAAATTATTAAAAATACAATTAGATTGTGACTGTCATAGTCGTGTGCAGGTTGATGGACATACACCTTCTAATGGAAAGTTTGTGTCACAATATAAAATAAACAAATTAGCAGTAAAGAGTCAAATGCTTTTAGCTTGATATTGACCTTATTTGACAATAATTTTTACATTGTCGTTACTTTTTAATTTAATAGAAAATTTATTGTCGTGCAAAATTTTTCGTCTTGTAATAGTTTTTTTTTTTCTATAGAAAATTTGCACTTTTTTGCGCGAGATCTTAGACGTTTCTACAAATTGGTAAAATGGAACGCGACGTGCGTCGTCGCGTCTCTCCGGTAAAAGAGCTCACACTCGAAAAATATTTCTCGTATAGTAGAACGATCCTTTTTTTTTTTTTTTTTTTTTGTACAAAACGTCTGCGTCTCACGATGACAGCTTTGCGATGAAAGTTTGCGAGTGGAAGAAGTAGCTGCGACTTGTGCCATGCAAATATATCTCGGGAGTTAGCGCGATACCGCGCTCAGGAAATTGATGTTTACCGACAACGGTATCCCGATAATCGCGGGCATCCTGAATTTGTTGATCCACCCCGGCTTGGCGAAGCCGGGGCGCGTTTGCGTTTGCATCTTGCCGAAGTCCCGCGACTGGAATGACCACCGGTCTTAACCCTTCTCAGTCGTCGGTCTACGCCGCAAGAACATCAAGTTTGCGGGTTCCCGCGGGAAACCTTGAATGCGGCTCGGTATAACTACCGGGGGTCTGTATACGTCACGTAATTGCAGAGGCGTGGATATTACGCTCATGGGGTCCGACTAATTATTTTCACATTTCAACGCGATCTTATATTTTAGAAACGACGACGGGGTCCGGCAAAAAACATTGCTAATTGCGCATCGCGCGCGCAATATAATGCGTTATCTCGTTTTTTTTTTTTTTGTGTGTGTATTTCTTTTCTCGCGCGTGAATTAAATCGAGTTTTCAGTTTGCAAAAATTTTCAGCGTAGCGAAAATTGTTTATTATTGTACACATCACGACGATTTTCTCTTTGTTGCGTCTCCCTTCTAACCGCAGTGTTATTTTTTTTCTTCTTTCAGGTGAGTAGCGCAACCCCAACGCCAATTTACTTGGAGTGCACCGTCCTATCAGATTTGATATATCGTTTCGATCCGCGCGCATCCCGGAGGTAAGGTTTATCTCGCTGCCTTACAATGTTTCGATAATACTGTCAGCCGATCGATCCTCGTCACCTCGTCGAGATATCTACCTACCGACCCGGCTTTCTCTCTTCTCTTTCTTTTTCCTTTCTTTCTCTCTCTTTCTCTCTTTCTTCTCTCGGCTGACCGTTAAGGGCGCTAAGGTCTTCTTTTCGCGGCGCGCTTCATAAATCCGTGTCTGCCTATTATCAGGTCGATCACGCGTCACGTCGTGTAAATAAATAAAGCATGAAATAATATCGATGCCATCTCCGTTGTTGTCGGACGGTGACCGTGCGCGGGGATGGCGCCATTAATAATCGCGGGAGGACGAGACGGTGGCTTCGTAAAGAGAAACGGAATCGCGATCGGGAAGAGATACCGGACCGATGATCCGGCTATTAAACATATCACACGCCGCGCTCTTGAAGGCGGGTCTCGTGGTCCACGCACGACCGTGCCGGACCCGACTGTGTTCCGAGGAATGCGTGGCGGCGTAACACACGCACGCACGCGTGTTTCATGGCGAAGGAACGCGCTCGCCTGGCGCGTCCCAGGCTCCTAAGAAAATATTATCGCGATCCGACGGAGCCGCCGCGTGAATTAACGAAACACGACGAGCCGCGATTGCTCCTGACCGAGCGTAATTAATGCCGCGGACGTTTAATCTTGCGCATTAATATGCGAGCGCGCCGCGTCAATTAAATTACTGTCAGTAGACGTAGTTTTTATATTTATAGATTCCGGTTTGTGCGCGTTTATACCTATATACAAGACGCGCGTTAAAACCGCATATATTTCCCGTCGCAATTAGGTGTTGAGCCGCACTTTGTCACGTCAGAGGAGCGCGCACTCGGCGATTTATTTATTTCGTCTGTTTTATCTTGTATATAAAATTTCGTCGCGCGTTTTACGTGTGTGTTCGTTTGGTTTTCACAATTATAACGTCGACACGATAATTTCTCGAACGTCTCTCGCGCGCAGTAAAACGCGCGCGTGTCTTTCCATGCGTTAAAAAGATTACATTGCATCACGTGCTAATATTTGTCGCGGAGAGACGCGTCTCCGGCGTTGCAGATCGCTCGCGCGGCTATTACTTCGCGCGTTTTATATACGGGGAAAATCGCAGAATAAATATAACGGGAGAGAGATATCGGCGGACGAAGAACAAAAATATACGGATAGTTCGATATCTCGGCAAGGAGTTTGTTGTCAGAATGTTGGGGGGAGTTCTCGCTCGTATACACGCGCGCGTACATACGTACGTACGTACGTACGTACGTGCATTACAGCTTCCGAGTTTCTTCCCGCGGCACGTAACGTTCATCGAACACGAGTAGAGAGCTTGTCATCGCCCCTCGCGGCGCGCGGCGTATTAAACAACTCGTATTTGCCTTGGCATTAATCCGATCCCGAAGCTCTTCGGGGTTTACACGACGATCACGCTTAAGGGATTAACGCGCAAAGCCACGCGAAACGCCGGCTCGCAGCAGCGAGCCAGTAGTGGTGAGCTGAAAAAAAAAGGAGGGAAGGAAAAAAAAAAACACACAAAAAATAACAGGGTGCACGTACAGGAAGTAACGCGCGCCTCAGCTTCTCTCTTCGTCGACCGGAGTTTAATCTCGGGGGTTCACGAATCGCTCGGGCGCCGCGACTCTCGGGCGCGCGCACAATGTACTACCTTTCTCTTTATCCCCGCGCGTTGCTATGGCTCCCGTGGATTTCTAGACAAAAATTGTAACAGGTGTTCTCGGAGTTTGTCACGAGACCTACCGTGTTTGTTACTAAATTCTCTCCCTCTCGCTTTTCTACATATAAAAACGAATTCATTTTCTTGAAACGCTGTTTTTCTTCTTTTGCAATTCTTATTTTTTTTTTCTTTCTTCCGAGCGTCGCGCGCAATTATTTGCGTTCAATCGTCGCCTCTTTTCTTCGTTTTTTTTTTTTTTTACTTTGTGACATATTTTCCAGCTTGTGGAAAAATTACTCTTTCGATATAAAACGCTTAACGTAACAACCGGGGATTGTTTGATTGCCGATTTCCGAATTCGGAGCTGCGCGTTGAGAAGCTGCGCTTTTCGCCCTCTTCCTCCGTATATCTCAGCCATAAATACTTGCACGCATTTAACGTTTCCCCTCTTCGATACGATGCATACCACGGACGGTATTGCGAACACTTATCCGAGACGATAATATCGTATCCGCGCGTTATTAAGGTTGTGGGTCCCTTGTCGCAGTTGCGCGCGATGCACGACGCTGTTTACTACTCCTCTCTTTCCCTTCTTCATCTAACGGAGCGGAACGGAGCATATAGATGTATAAATCAAGGCAGGGCACGTTGATAGAAGCAATAAGCTCGCTCGGCGCGTAGCGGGAGAAAAGAAAGTGGAGAAATTTTTACGGGGCGGGGGAAAAAATCGAAAGAAAATATACACGCGAGACGCAGGAGGAAAAAATTGACCGTAATATTTTGTATTACTTAGCGCGTGTGTGTTGGTCGTGGAATTCGTATGCCAAGATCCGCAAGAAGAAGAGAAGCTACGTGTGGGTTGGTCGAATTGTGAACGAACAACGGCTGCCAAATTAATGGCACCCTTCGTCCCGACATTTCTCGATTTCTCCGAAGCTCTCTCCCTCGTTCTCTCGTTTCTCTTTCCTTCTCTCCGCTTGGCGGTCGCCCACCTGGCGATATTGGAACGACCGCCGAATTATCGATAAATAACTGACTATTGAGTTATCATCGCACATTCTAGTCACATTGGTCGGTCTTATAATAACTCACGACACGTCGTCGTTCGCGTCTATTTGCTTCTATAAGAGAGAGAGAGAGAGAGCGAGAGAGAGAGAGAGAGACCGATTCTGTCTCCGACGCTGTTTGTCGCTCGGGGATATATGTCGGTGTTTCGAGAACGTTGTTCTTTTCCGCGACTCGCTCAGGGATGTTTTATGCATGTTTACGCGGGAGGAGGGGAGAGAGGGGGACACACACATCTTTTCGCGTCTGAGTCACGGGATGACATTGGGTTGTTCTCTCATGCGCGATGTGATATAGCGGCGGTAAGACGAGATGATCGCGCGGCGAAGAAGGTCCGCGCTATGCCTTCACCTTTCCCGTTCGAGGCGGACCGAAAAACACGATCATGACGGCGAATGCAGCCATTAAAAACTTAAACCGTAATGTAAAGCGTGGTACTTGCACTCGTGTACATGCCACCGCTTTTAATTGGCAACATAAATCGCGCGGTCTCAAAAGCGGCCTTCTGAATACGAGCGTCGGCGCGCGCGGTCGTTAATTTGTTAATAAACTTGCACGGGTAGGGAGGAGGAGGGAGGGAACGGGAGAGCGAAGGAACCGAGCGAATCGAATGTTAACTAATTGCGGTTATTAGTGCATCGAGCATAATATCCCCGGCATTCTCCGCGGCGTGCTTAATAATCGTCTCGCCGGCTATGTGTGTCTTAAGGTATGCGAAGAATACATCCTTGGCTAATGTATAGACGTAGAAATTGCTTCCTGCATCAGCCGCGGAGTTTTGCTTCATTAGCGATACGCGTGTAATTCAATATCAGTCATTCGGCGCGCGCGACAAAATAATTGACATTTTCGGGAATTGAACTCCGCGCCGCGTCACACAATTTCGGCCGTATTTAAATCATAGCTTTCGAAATATAATATAATGGATATATTGTATACATATATGTCGCGGGTATAAATCATATCGCACTCTCGCAACAACGATATCGTTATTGCAATAAATATTTATTTATGTTCGAAAGACTCTTTCACAAAGTAGAATTATTGAATGCCGATCGCGCGCGACATTTTATTCGCGCGCTATATATGTATGTGTATATATATATATATATAACGCCGTTTATTCTGTATGGCATCGTTATGCACTTTGCGCACTAAGTTAACACGTAATCTTGACGCATGGCTCGGGAAAAAAAATTTGTATTTTACGTTCCGCCGTCGTGTTGCCTTTCGAAGGAAGCGCGCGACCGATGGAACAGGACCGCGCGCGCGCGCGGGACCCCGCGCGATCGGTTAGTTATTGCCGGATTCGACCTATAAATATACGCGCCCGTTAACGCATTTATAAATTTTCGCGCGAGAGACACAGAGAGAGAGAGAGAGAGAGAGAGAAAACAAGAGAATTCACCGAACCGTTTCATTGAGCTTTAATTAATGAACGCCATTACTACCTCGAACTCTGGCAATAATCGAGGAGATCCTTTTATTGCCGCCTGACTTTTTACGGCGCTAAAATCAACGTGTCAGACTGGCACATAATCCGCGCGCGGCCCAACTCGGATCGGACTTGCTGTCCCGGCAAAAATTTTTACTTTATGCCCGCCCGGGCGCCGCCTTCCGAGGCTCCGAAGGTATTTATCGAAGATGCATGGCCCACGAGTGCACGTGGCCTACATAGTAGGGCAGTAGGTACACCTACCAACCGATATGGTTCGTATACATTATCCTATGTATTCCCGTATCTACAATATGTAACTTACCTTCTCCTTCCCTCTCCTCCCTCTCTCTCTCTCTCTCTCTCTCTCTATCTATCTATCTCTCTCTTTCTCTTTCTCCATGTACGTATATATGCGCACACTCAGATTCACGGACGTACGAGCAGCTGAGTCGCTGCGAACGCGCGTCCACGGGCGTACCGTGGTGCATTATATACCGTGCTCGAGAAGTTCGGAGACCATAAAGAAAGATTCATGACGACGATCGGTCCATTATCAGGCTTGCGAACCGAGTTAGAATTTTCGTTATGGTGACATTGTAAGGCTATTTTTCTCCCGAGGCGGTATCTCGGGATCGGGGACATTTGTAATTACGATATCGGACTCAAAATGTGATAAATATGAAGAAATAAAATATCTCTCTCTCTCTCTTTCTCTCTCTTTCTCTCTCACGATTACGTTTGAAACGGCCGAGATGAAACGGCGGTTATGATTATTTAACGAAAATGAAATATATTGCAATGTGTATAACAATATACATTATCAAATATTACGTTATTAATATGTTTAAAATACATATTATTTATTGAAATACACACGTATCGCATCGGGAAAGGAAAAACATTTTGTTGTACAATATCATCTGTTGTAAAATGTGATCTGTAATTAATTGATGTTCAATAGTACGCAAAATTCGAATTTGATTATCTTATTTTATTCGATAAATGGCTGTAACGCGCTCTATTATTATTATTATTGTGTTGCGACGTAATCGGCGGCGCGCCCGATCGATTTATCGCGCGTTTCTCGAAACAATTCAAGCTGTTCTCTTCTGGCGAAGAAACGGATTCCGCGGTGTACGAACCTCAAACACACGGTACACGATTTAGCGGAGCGCGAAGCGATAGCTCCCGACATCGTAGACTGCGCAGGAAAGGCAGGAAGGATGGGCCGATGTTTCACACTCCATCTCCTGCCACTCCTGGATCGTCTGTTCCTGCCTCTGGCGGCCAACCGGTGTTGGATTCTCGGTACTTGCTCCCCGGCTCTTTTTATTTCCTTTAACCTTATTCCGTCTCCTCCCGTGGCCGCTGCCGCCGCCGCCGCCGCCGCCGCCACCGCGGAGGAGATCATTTCCCGACAAAATAATTTATACCCACTCACCGAATGCACCGGCGAAGGGGGAACTTATCGAACGACCTTCGAACGGTTATCCAGAGGAGTTGTACGATGCCGACGAAGGGCCTGAAACGAACATCCGTAATGCGCCGAAGGCTTCGGACCCGTCCGCGTTATTGATGTGAAACGTGGATCGATGTGAAACGTGAATCGAATGAGAAAGAACAAGTTTTTGAATAACACACGACAATTATTGCATGACAAAGAATATATTTATTTGTATAATATATATTTGGAAAAAAATAATTAATATTATAAAATAATTAATATATTAATTTTTAATTAAATTAATATTTGTCTCAGATAGAAGTTTTTTTTGTGTGTAATTAAAAAGTTTAAGATGAGAAGGTTATCGAGAGAGAACACACTTAACCGTATCTCTTTCCCGATGTCAGGTGTGATTCGATGGGATACCAATGGAAAGTAAATCGTGTAAAACTTTCGGTCTCCGCGCGCGAGAAGTGCAAACAAAAAGTTTTAAATCGTTCAAACGTGATCGTAGAAGTACAACAACGAGGTGCGGATCTTTCGCGAGAGTTTTCAGGTGTGGAACAGAGAAAGGGGAGGGGGAAGGGGTGTTGGTTAAATAGAAGCGCAAACGATTTCAACGTGTCGACGAACGACACCTGGAGAATTTTCTGCGGTTGACTTGCGCGCGGATTAATAAGAAACATCTATTTCGACGAAGAAGAAGAAGAAACATAATGGACGCGGTTTACTCGGCTCTTCCCGATAAGTAAGGCGTTTGTTATTTTCATTCGTAATTGCGAGAAGTAGCTCGCGCGCGCGAGACCAAAATTGGATAATTGAAAAAGCATTCGCGGCCGTAACTTTATGAAAACTTTATTCATTCGCGACTGACAAATGCTCGCACACAACTCGCGACTTTTATCTGGAGAAGGAGTTTATTGGGGCCGACTTTTTTTCTTCTTTAAAAATCGAGTCGGGACAAATTGAGTCGAGAGAGAACGAATATATACATACATATATATATATATATATATATATGTATTTATATCGAGCGAGATTATTAGACACGCGGCATTTGACATTTCTTCGTGCGGCAATGCAAAAAACCGGGACGGGAGGAAGCGCCAGTAATATTTCGCCAGTAATATCTCGAATAATTTCATTTGTCTCGTAGCGGATGTATATAATAATAATAATAATATGACGTATACATAATAATAATAATATGACGTATAATTTCGACGTGATATTTTCTCGCGGCCGTTCTTAGCGATCTTCCGGGATCCACCGAATGGCGGAACGCCACGACGAGACGGCGCAAGTTGGTGCAATTAAAATTAAAAAGTACAACGCGCGTCCGCTCGTTTGCCAGATCTCACCTTCTTCGCGCTCTCCCTCTCTCATTAACGGCGCGCGAACAATTGAAGCACGATGCAGCCTGCAATAAACACTTTTGAAATTGGTTATTTTCCTAGACGCCTTGACGAAGGTAATTGTACGTCAACCGCAGAGATTACCATCGTTATGATTGCTCTTTGTTTTCGTGCTTCTCGGGGCATCCCCCGTTTCCTTTATGCGCTTTTTGCCTTTTGTTTCGCGCGCTCTGTTTTCTTTTTTTTGTTTGTTTTTTTTTTTTCGGTTTTTGCGAATAATCCACGCGAAGAAATCGTTTCGGCAATTTCTCGGCGATGTTTCGTGCTCCAATTGTCAGAGAAACGTAATGGGCGAACGTCACGTTCGCGATTGAGAGAACCCTGACCCTAATTGACTCGGACCGACTTCGGCATTCGATTCGGCAAAATATCGGCGCGTTAAAACCTCGCTCGACACATAAAGCTTAAACATGCTCGCGCGAATGTTCGCCTTAATACGTCGCGTCGCGCGAAGCAGCGGTGCTTTTTATTTTCAACGAACGTTTCATCTTGCCGTGCATTTGTACGAAGCAGTTTGGATTAATTGCATTAAAACGTTCGAACATTGCGACACGACGAACGCAATGACGTCGAACAGCGGGAATATTGTTGAATCGGCGATTGAGAACGAGAATAAATAAAAACTTGCAACGAGCAATTTGTAATCGCCTTCGTTCCCCCGGGAACGGATATAATGAGCGCTTCATAAAATATATTTACGTGCGAGCGAGATAGCAAGAGTGTGTGTGTGCGGATTAAATCTTCCTTAGCTACAATTCGAGCTCGTTCGTGTTCAAATTTTGCAGCTTTGTAACGAGAAAAATCTCCGATTCAACGAAATATTACTCTTCGGCATTTATAACAACAAAATTACAAATATGCAAAAAACTTTTCTTCTCCATAAGAAAGAGTATTGTATTTTTTTGTGTTTCTGATAATTTTTCAAATAACAGACAAAAGAATTATGTATTACATTAGTAAATTACTAGAAAAGCTCTCGCGGTTTTGCATGATTACTTTAAACTTGTTATAACATGTTGCTGTCGTGTGTATTTTTAAGCGGCAATTACAGCGTAAAGCGGCTTTTCTGAAACTGTGTACAGCACAGTCCTCCATCACTGGTGTTTTTCCAAGGGGAAATTACCCGTTCATAATAGATGACATTGGCCACTTAGAAATGCAGCTTGGAACGGACAAACGTGTATTTTTTTTTTCTGTTATTTTTGTTTTGTTTTGTTTCGTTTTTAACTTAGACGACGTTGTCGCTACGGCCGACAGCTGTGATGTAATAAAACGCTACGCGTGGATGTCGTAAAAATTAACAAGAATTATTCATATACTCTCGCAACGCGATAATATAACGAGCCCTTCGCGAGTTTAAAACGCGCGCGGGTCGCGCGTTCCTCGCTCAATGACAACGATAATTCATTTTCCGTTTTCGATTATGAGATCTCTTGGTTCTCGGCTATCAACGGCGACGGAGAGAGAGAGAGAGACACCGGCATTGCGAACAATGCCGCAATTAATTAGACGAGCTGGCAGAATAAAAACCCGCTTTTTATCTGCGTAGCGGACCGATACACCGCTATTGCGATATTCTTCTAAAAGAACCATAACTAATTGTAAACCTCCGACTTTTTAGCGAGCAAGCGAGCGAGAACAGCGACGATATATACAACACGGAGCGCGCGGCGCTCGCGATTATCGAGGAGAACGCGCCCGCCGAGCGACACGTAATATAGCGGACCGTGATTACCTTTTCCCTTCCTTTGTTGAGTTCTAATTGGAAAAACGTACTTACCAAGAGAGAAACAAAACTCTCTCTCTCTCTCGCGGCGCTCTTCGCGAGAGAAGAATACGATTGTGAAATTCCACTCCCGAGGCTCGCCGGAGATTCGTTACGTCGTTGTAGGGTTAATAAATGAGAAGAGTATAACGACGCAACAGATATATTCATTGCGCGCGATATTAAATTCCGTTGTCGTCTTTGCGCGCGCATCGGGCTAGCGCGCGCTAAATTTTTTTTTTTTTGTTTTTTTTTTTTTTCCCCGGCGCCGCGGAGAAGAGAACTCCACCGACAATAATATATGCATTATCGGAGCGTTGGACACGGTTATCACGCGATACCGATTTCTCATACACCATCGCCGGCAACGCGCCGCGCCGCGCCGCGCCGACTCGACTCGCGCTCGCTACGACCGCGAGACGATAAATCGAGCTACGCGCGCGCGCGCGCTCGCGCTTGGTCCGAAGGACGCGCGGGCGATTCATTAGCGGGCCTCGTAAAAATCAGGAAGCTACCCTCGTCTCATTTGCAAAGCATCACGGGCTTTCCCCGCAGCGGGCGCACCTCCTCTCTCACGGATCATTTGCCTCTCCCGTGCGCGAAGGATTTCTCGCTTTGACTTCGTCTCCCGCGCCGCGTGGAAGCGATGCGGTAGAAGAAGGAACGCCTCGTGAGGGCTCGAACAAAACGACTCCGCATACTACGGGAGGGGGGAGGGCGAGGGAAAAGGGCGAGTGCATGCACAGGTAGGGAGGGCGCAGGTAGGGGGACTCATCAGTTAATGGAGGCCGCAATTAATAACGCCGGAGTCGTTTATCACTCCGATCCGCGACTTATCCTCGCGTACCTCGCAGCCGGCCACAGGCGGGGGGTTCCCTCTGCCTAACCTCCTGTCCCCGCTTATTTCATCTTCCTTCATGATCCCGCGATACAACGACGCTTTCCAAAGTGAGCTCCGAAGACGCGCCGCGGATGCGCGCCATGTGTGCTCCCGCGCGATGATATACCCTCGATATCTCTTCTCCAAGGAGTTTCCGTAATACATCCGGCAGATGCGATAATGAAGCGTCTCACGCTGTCGGAGGAAAGGTAATGTGCGGCTGGCGAAGGCGAGGAAGAGAAAGGAGATTGATAGAGATGAAACGAGCGCGAAAAGCAGCTCGCGACGACGCGGTGATCGAAGGTGATTTGCCGGTTACTTGAGGTTCACGCGCGCCGAAAAGCGCGGATAAGTGAAAAAACCTTTCTTTCCGAATCCGGTCTTCCGAGTGAGTCGGAAGTTGAAATCTGTGAAACGAAATATAAATAAATGACCAGTCGTGCTTGTGAGAAATTTATAGGAAAGACCGTGGCTAGTTAGCGAATATCTTGGTTGCTAATCACAAGAAAATATTCTTCTTCGTTGAGAGATTGCAACTATCGCACTAGTCACAAAGCAAGAACAAAGTAGCTTTTGTTAAAAACATTGTAGTATTTACGAGCACTTTAAAAAAAAAAAAAAATGGAAAACTTAAACACGACAAGTTTCCTTTCTCTCTATTTTGTCATTATTTTATTTTTTTATAAAAAAAAAATGATAGTTTTAGATCAGTTTTCTTATATTTTTTTTTTTTAAAGCTAAAGGATGTGACTGCAATATATCCAATATTATACAAAATATCGCGCACGTTTTTTTGTTAAATAATTTCTATTAGATGTCAATTTGCGTCTCGGTCTTCCCTGCACATGCCATTATGTTCGCGTTCACGTCACTGTGTTAGTTTCGAGCGCATATACGAGCGCGTTTTGCGTTCTTTATTATTAAACATTACTTGCACGTACGTATTCAACAGAATTTAGTGTGTCAGGTTAATAACGCGCCGCGCGCGCGGTACTCTATAGTACAGACTAGACCTGTATAGCGGTATACACGAGAGTTTAACCTCTGTATACACCTTTCGCTTTGGATATATCAATTTGTGTGTGTTCAACAGTTTTTCGTTCCGCTCTTACAAATATTAAATATATTTTTTATTGATGTTTTTTTTTTTTTTTTTTTTATATATCTCCCTATTAAACTATCTGATCTGATCGTATGAAATCGCCACTCATTGGGATTTTTCTCCCAATATATATTTCGCTCTATTTGTTTTTCAAATAATGAATATATATTTTCAATTGTGATTTTATCATGCTGTATCGAACTATGCCACGTGTGTTTCGCCGGGAAGATTTAATATTTTGATCGAAATGAACATTTTTGTTTCGCGCGATGCTTTGTCGGGATCATTTGCGCAAATATTTTATCAGCCTTTGATTGTGTTGTTGTCGCGACAACAAAAAAATCATATTTCGCGATCCTCAAATGTCGGTGAACGGGAACGTTTGAATTATATAATTGTTTAAACCTGGGGGTTTTTTTTTTTTTTATTTTCGCTAAAATCAGAAATGTGACGTCTTCCATCTCTTCTTCTTCCACGCGTTCCGCGTGTATACTCCGTATACACACTTCCGTGTGTCTCTCACTCGCGGAAGGCATTGTCGCCGGCATTACAAGAGATAGAGGAAGCGCTCGTCTATACGGTTGATGTTGAAAACATCTTCCTGCAAGAAATCTTTTGAGACGTTTCGTAATATCCGGATTGCCAGTGAAATGGACGGTTAAGAGCATCAAAACGGCTTGCTTTTCTGGAGAGTGCACTCGGCGGTATGAATCCTATCGGAAAGAGCTGGGCGAGAAGAGCCGAAAGGGAGGGAGAGAAAAATGTCAGAAAAGAGAAGAAAGACAGAGAGAACCGTCAGACGGGTTTAAGAGGCGAGGAGACGAGGAAAGAGGAGCACGCCGTGAGGAGTCAGGGCTCTTCGCTAATTAAGCGATCGCATTGATTCGTAACAGAACCAAGCACCGCATTTGCATACCTCTCCCCACCCCCCTCCACTCCCCTCGCTCGTTGTTTTGCTCGCTGTTTCGATGCGGCAGCCGGTCGTTCGTACGACGCGCGTTTCACGCGCAGAATTTGGCGGCCCGTAGCGAACGCGCTCTCGTTTCCACATAGATATATACATATATGTATATATATATATGTATATATGTATAAAAGAAAGTATCTCGTGTGTAGAAACGAATCGCGCGCTTGCTCGCTCGCGAGACGCTGAGAAATCTCCTCCGAGTTCCCGTCTGGCGTGCCAAGTTACGCGTAGCAAGCGGTGGCTTGTAAACCGATCATACAAATTAATGATTATTACTCGAACATTACGTCGAGAGAAGGTATATCGCGCGCTTTCGAAGAGAAGAAGTATAAGAGAGAGAGAGAGAGAGAGAGAGAGAGGCAAGTGAGAGAGAGGAGTTACGATCTGGCCCGAAGTCGGTCCGCTGCTGCCGGGCGGCAAGTCCGAGGTCACGAGACGAGTTTCAGCAGATGCACCGGAGGGTGCAGCTGAGAGAGCGCGTATACGTGGGCGAGATGCGCGCTCTCTGCAATGCACAACGGTGATATTGATTAACAGCCCCAAGTTTTCGGATGTGTGTACGAGCTGAGTGCTTTCGCATGATGAAGGGTGTTCTGTGTGTTGTTGTACTCGATGTGGATTGGTTGATTCCGACGGGGAGTAAAACGTTCGGGATGCCGGTGTGGCGTGCGCGCACACTTTCAGCGCGCGCGCTTTCTTCTTTCCGCGGCGGGTTATGAGCGGGAAACGTATGTAACGTCATGATGCTAAATTATTACGAGCGCTGATGATGGAAACGAAGACGTCTCTGAATATTTAGTATCAGCCCGAGCGCGATTTATTATCATCATCTCTCGAAGAGAAGTCCGCGGCATCGTTGTTGCACAATCGCGCTCTTCGATAACATTCAATTTGTTGTTGTTGTTTTTTTTTTTTTCAACGAAAAAGTGCAGTACCCGCACTCGAGTGCAATAAATTACAACGTTATTTTTATATATATATACGGAACGGAAAATTTATAAACGCGCGCAGAAAGAAACGGACGGTTTTGTTAGTGTCGCGCGCGAGCTTTTCTTCTCGTCTAGCTCTCGAAAGTTAGCGCACTTTGCTAACGTCGAAGAAGATTTAATGGAAGCGCCCGGAGCTTTTTTCCCGTTGTAGGATCTTCCAATTAAAGAGATCTACAATCGCGAGCTTCGCGATAAGGATCGAACCAATCTGCGTTCGGAGGTAGCTTAAGAGAGTTGGGCGCGAGCGGAAGTGGCGCATCACCGAATCAGGAAGTTTCGAATCTCTCTCTCTCTCTCTCTCTCTCTCTCTCTCTCTCGTCTCCCTCCGGGATACAAAACTATCACCTTTACTCGCGTCTTGGTGTGAACTTTGGTCGTCGCCTCGTCGTTTTTTGCTTCTTCGTGTATCGACGTGCATCGAATGCGGGCCAATCTCGATAAGGAGGAAAATCGAAACGCTCGTAAAACACTCCCCGAGTCTCGATCTCCTTCCCCGATCCCCTTCCCCCGCGAATATCTTGCTCGGGGAATTCAGTTCCGCGCGGTTTAAGCTTATGCGCGCGTTCGACTAATTGAACCGCGCTTACAACTCAATTACCAATTAGTCACGTTACACGGTGCTTATCGGCGCGAAAAAAAAAAAAAAAAAAACGCTAATAGCGTCCCGGCGTAGATCCTTTTCACGTTCTCTTCTTCGCGTTCCCGTACAATCCTCCCGGCTTTGCCCTTCTCTCGTCGGCTAACTTTTTGTTGGCGCTTATTTCCTGTTCGCCGGCTTGCGGCGCGTTCCCCGTTTTCACGCATCCTCCAATCCGTCTCTCTCTCTCTCTCTTTTTCCCTCGCTCGCGAGAAACAACGACCGCGGGATTCATTCTCTCTTCTCTCTTTCCTCAACACGTATTGAGACATAAAATCAATAAGTTTTTACGCCGGTTACTTAACCGGCTTCGTACCTACCTACCGGGCGAGCTGAAGGGGAGCGCGTGCATCGAGATGCCGGTGCAGAAGCACCGTATTTATGTGTTTGGCAGAAACGAACGGTACCGCGGGTGCTTTCCTCACGGCGACCCACACGCGTCAGGGATCGACGATCGGAAAGAACGACGATTGCAACGAGCGGTTTCATCGAGAAACTGGTTCTTGGCGCAACGTTATCCACGTTCGTATACGCGATTTACGATTCGAAACCGTGTACACATATCCCGTCTCGCACTCGACGAGAGAACACAAGATACATGCAAATACGCAAGCAACGATGTTTCGAGATTTTTTGAATTTTTTCAATAGTTTTTTTTATTAGATTAGAACAACGCACCATCACAAATGTATTTGAGCGAGATTTATAATTTATAATTTTACATTTATGTTTATGTTTTTTAAAAATATTTTTTGAAATTAGTTTCCGTTGCGTTTAATATTTCATTTTGAACTCTGGTCTGAAAAAATCTTTTATGCGAGCACACTAAAATGTTACAAGAAAAGTACCTCGCTTTTCCCGCGAGAATAGAAGAGCTCTCGACGAATTTTGTACAGGAGCCATTCGCCTCTCTCTCGTTAAGGACCGAAAAATCAGAGTTTTTCCTTTTCGACGTGAGTGTCATTATTATCTCTCTCTTTCTCTCTCTCTCTTTTTTTTTTCGATAATCCTGAGAGACACTTGACAGTCGCTAATAACTGCGCCCGTACCTCTCTCTCGTATTTATTTACTTTCCTTTACGCCGTTCTTTTCGTAGAATCTCGCGCATTTGCGCGACCCGTGATGCGAGCAACACATAAACGATCTTATCGTTTTATTGATTCTTTTATTTTTACCTAATTAGAACGCGAGACAGCGCTATCATTTTTACATTTTATATTTTTACGAAAATTTTGCACAAGTTTAAAAATGTGGAACTTACACGTTATTTTTCTGACACTAAAGTGTCATCGAAAGATGGAGAAGAAATAAAATAATGCACGAGTGCTATTTATAACGAAATGTATTTTTTATAATCATATAATTCCGTCTTATATTTTTTTATACTCGACGATATATTCGCGGGAATAAGCGAGAAGAATGGAATCAAAAAAAAAAAAAGAACATAAAGATAGAGAGAAAAAAATTGAAAAAGAAAAGTGGAGAGATCGGCTTTCATGCCAAGCTGCAGTAAATTTGCACGATCGCGACGTAGAAACGGCCGATTTCTTCTGCACTTCCTCGACTTTAATCTGCACACATCTGACTACCCAAATTGGCTTGAGCAAAGCTAATCTCGGCGTTATCAATTAACCGCGTCGCAGATAACGCGCCGAGGACCCTTGTGGCGAGTCTTTTTATCGCATTTTTAACCTTCGAAAACTGGTCCGTCTTGTACTTACGAAAAGCTTCGAACAGTCAACAAAATTTGTTTATTCGCTCCGCGGGACCCTTTTGTTCACCCCGGCCGCGAACAAATTGCAGATTTGTTTCCCATCATCATATAAACCGTGTATCGGTTAAGCAATTAAAATTTTATCTTCTCGACCTCGTCGTTACATTATAATCTTATTTATCGCGCGTTCGACTGGAATCAGGAAATTAATTAAGTTTCAGTGAACAGAATCGGTATCGAGCAACGCACTTAAATCAAACTCGCGCGATTTTCGCTTGTTCACAGCCGGGCGTGTAATAATCAAATTTGACCTGACTCACGTAGCGCGGTGCGGAGGATGATTTTATCAAGATGTGATTCACAACGCGCTGCGTATTCATGCGCGGAATGATGAGGAGGCGCGGGAAGTCGTTACGTATACGAATGAATCCGGTAATGCACTCCGATCTCGATAGCGACTCGTGTACATCGCTAGACCGGCCGGTGTTCGCTCACTACCGACCGTATCTCTCGCGCCAGCGCCGGGGCCCGCGGTGCTGGATAAGATACCACCGAGGGCTCCCCGAAACACACAAGAGCGGCGGTTATCCTCGCTCGCAGTTAGCAACGGCGAACGAGAGAAAGAGAGAGAGAAAAAGAGAGAGAGAGAGAGAGAAAATCGCGCTCGAGCGCGAGCGCAGTAAATATATTCTTATCTATCTGCCAAAAAGTTCAGCCGAGCCGCTAATTAAAGGTATAACCTTCCCCGCGTCTTGGCTTCTCTTTGCGCCACCATGGAATTCTCAAGTCGTCGCGATATGGAGAAGAGAGAGAGAGAAAGAGAAAAAAAGAAGGAAGAGAGAGAAAGGAAGGAAGGGGAGAACAGGGTCGTTGCTTACCTCCGTCGTGGAATTTATTATGAGGCAACGCAAAATGCTCCGTTAACACCCACCGGCATGCGACGTCGTCGCCATTATTTCTTTTTCGGTGCGCGAATTCGGGGGTCGGGACTTTTTAAATTTCCAAACACACAGCGTCTCTCTCTCTCTCGACTCTTCCGGCATAATTCGCGTCGCGCAGCCGGCACCGTTTTCTCGAGAGAGGAGAGGACGCAATAAACGTTCCGTATTAATTCCGGCGCTCGTAGCATTCAGCCGGGCTCGCGTTACGTCCGGTATAAACGGTTATCGCCGTATTAATCGCCGTATTGCACGCGAAATGTGTTTAACCGAGCTGGAACTCGAAATTATCAAAAGCCAACGAGTCTCTGTGCGTTTGATGTTTTGCGATAATAAATATTGTTTCTCCGCTCTGTTCGTGCGAGAACGCGTTTACGTACGTGCGTTGTAAGAATTTTTTTTTTTTTTTTAAAGCAAGATATTGTGTTGAATTGTCGATTTGTTGCGACTTGCGTTCTCGTAGCGAGTTTGCGATCTGTTTCAAACGCTGAGATCCGCGAATTATTATTACGGGAAAGTCAGAGACTTATTTAAGTGCACAACAAGCGTAAACGAAATATTGTATATTGGGGGTTGAAACTGCGGAATCTAATCGCAAACAGTTTTGCGGCAAGTGTAGTCGTAACTCTATTCAAAGTGCAGTTGTGTACCGGGCCAGGTTAGAGAGAACAACCCTCGGAGACTTATCGTACTTGAAAACTGACACTAATTAACCCCGTGAGACTGTAGGCTGCGGTAGTTGAACTATCTGTCTCTCCTTGGATGGCGAATGAAAATTATGTCGCGCACGGCGAGAGTTTTCTGTCATTCTGTATACACAACAACCGTAAACTAACGATTCATACACGAAGAAAACAGGTTTGTTAGAACAGCAACAAGATTTAGTTGTCACACGACCGGCAAGAAAAATTTGTTAAGCCTGTTAGAAAGTTTTTGTTTTGTCAACAAAACGTTTTGTTGATGAAACAAAATTTTAACTATTTTCAATATTAATTACTAATTAATTATTATAATTATTTAATTACTAATTATTACTATTTTAAATTTTAAATATTTCTTGCTAATTACAGAAACATGTTTTCCAGATAATATTATCAAACTTTATTAGCAGACTTGCCGAAATATTTAACGGTAGAATTAAAAAATTTTTACAAGTAACAGTAACAAAAACGCTCGGTTTGTAAACGCAATAACAATGAAAGGTCAATTGCGAGCATAAAAGACGTTATATATGATTTAAAATTACAATAGCAAATACATTAGAAAGCAAAACGTTTCGGACTCGTAATTGAAACATCTTCAGTTGCAAAATACAAAAACGCAAGAATATTTACGGACAATAAAATTGTAATTTTTAATTGTAATTATATAACGTTTTTTATGCTCGCGATTGACCTTCCACTTCATCGTTATTGTGTTTAAAAAATTTATAATAATGGCCAAAAAAGTACGTGAGAAACTGTAGTTAAAAAAATTCAGAAGCGGCATACAGAAAGGGGAAAAAACTATAGTTTCGCGACGTCTATATATATATATATTTCTTTGAAATTGGAAGCGGCACAAGCTGAGTTGAGTGATCTACGAGCACTCGACACGCTTCGGGGCAACAAATGCGCTTCTCTACGATTTCACGGCAGGTGGTACGTCGTACTGGTGACAGCTTGCCTTTTCGTTTCCTCTTTACACGATCGCGGAACATCCGCGAACGTTATCACTTCGTGAGACGCGATTCTGCGATCTCGATATACGCGGATCGATGTATTAAGATCGGATTATCGTGTTTGATTAATGATTCCGTTTTAAAAATTTCTGCCATCGTCATTGCAGCGTTCCGTTCGAACGACACCGCGACCTTAAATTTGATTTTTCTCTGACGTATATGTCAATGTCCTGCCTCTTGGGAAAAATACCGAAAATTGTTTTTGATGAGCGAAACTCACACTGCGCGCATGCACATTTCTATTTCTGCTTATGGATGGAAAATTGCAGGTGTGATTGCAATTAAAAGACATACGACGGGATAAGATAATTCGGGACATTTTGTCACGCCCGGCCCGAAATAAAAGTCTTTGAGGTCGGTGACACATCCGTGCCGTCAGCGAACGAATGCCACCGGTTTCCGACGAATTCCACTTTAATTGGCGAGATTCCGGCAATACCGGTATATCGTTTGAAATCTTTATGTCAGAATGCTTAATTGCACGACCCCGGCTTGCAGCGCGGTTCGTGCACCACGAAACTGTATTTTCCCTCAGGCGGATATATCTTTAGTACTATTCAGTTCTCTCTGCAGCAAAGGGAGCAGAAAGGGCGTTGGTTCTGGATCTGTAATCGCGTTGACAAATGGCGCCCCCGAAGCGATAAATTGTTCTCTAGTTTGTAGCTCCTAGCGTCGATTACACTATCGCAGTAATTATAGCGCAGCATACATGGCGAGGAGAATCTCATTAAAAACCTCGAGAATAGGAATTATCGATTGGACATAAACAATTGTGTTGCCGCTCTTTTTCTCTCTCTCTTTCTCTATCTCTCTCTCTCTCTTTCTGAAAAGTTTATCCCGTATTGATATGTCACACGTGACTCACATCGATATGTGAGCAAGATAACGTCAGAAAATCTACGTGAAAAAAAAAACTATATTAAAATGCAAATTAAAAGCATCGCATTAACGAAGAGAAGGAAAAAGATATGAAGATGTGATATCGATTTTCTGTCGTTTATATATTAGTAGGATCTTTTTTATTTGGAATTTCGTTTTGTTTAAATAAAGAAAGTTGTTCGTCAAAACGTAATAAGTTTAATTAATTAAATAAAGAAACTTTTATACGCGCGCAATATTTTGTCAGCGATATAAAAATCTGTATTATAGACGCGTTATCTTTTCTCGTTTGTCTTCTCTCGTCGACTAGATGCGGACTTTCTGTTGGCTTTCGACTATTGTTGATCCGTTACTTTTTTCGCCGTTCGAATTCTGAGTAGAAAAAACTAGAAAATATTTTTAGAAAACGGTCGTGCAAATAAACAATATACAGAATCCTTTTTGTGTGAAATTTAATCGTTTAAACAAAGGAAGTTGTTTATTTAAGAACGTAATAACTATTTAAATATAGAAACTTTTGTTTATACACGCGCCCCCGTAATATCTTGTCGACGACATAAAGTCTATCAGAGCGTTATTATCGTTTTCTTTTGTCGACGGATTTTTTCTGTTGTGTCTTTGAACGTTTTTGCTTATTCGAATTTTATTGATAAACTATCGATATTCTCTGAGCAGGGAAAAATGGAGAATATATCTCTAGTACGGTCGTATCGAGTAATATGCAATCTCTCGAATCGCGAGAATTCTCAGTCTTTCCGCGCGAATATTTGAAAAAAATACGAAATATATCTAAAAATATGTACAATATAATATTTCAGTTTCTTTACAAATTATATATTTTGCTGAACTGTTTCGACAGTTCGCACGTAAAACGTTTTATCAGCGTTTTTTTTTTTTTTTTTTTTTAAAGAACCGAGAAGTTTTTCACAACTTGGTGGTTTAACGCGAGCAGAACTTGAAATATATTTCGGTGTTGATATTGCCGGATCTCGTGCGCGGCGGAACTTAGCACGGCGAAACCCCTTCGTCAGGGCGTAGCGTGATGCAATGTCGTAAGGTTAAGCACCGCTGAAGCCAACTATAACTGATGCACGTTCCTCGCACAGCACCGCTCGCTTATGCCATTACACGTGCTTCCGCAGTATCGGCAGAATCTTGAAATTTTTTTTCCAAGATAAGTCGCGATTAAAGTCGCGGGGTTAACGGCGCGCGGGGAGAGAGGGGAAAGGGGAGCGATTCGTTAACGTGTCACTGTGTGATTACGCGCGGCTCTCCTTTCACGTGTGCGTCGCGATCGAAATGGGAACGCGCATTACGCGTTCGAGAAAGAAAGTTGGTAAAACGCGTTTTTGCGTCCTCGACGTTTTCGCCGCGTTTTCTACTCAACAATTTAATCGGTCGAGTCATTTAACAAAAACAACCGCACAAATGAAAACATCGCAACTTTAATTATCATAAATTCCGAAGTGAATTCGCAACGCGCGAATAAATATTGTCGCGCGGTGTATACGCGCATATTTTTGCTGCGACATATTCAAAATAGAGAGAAGAGGTAGCTTCCATTCGCGCCATTCCTACCGTTTTCGCGGGCAATCCGCGTGATATTCGCGATGTAATTACTTCCTGCGAAACCTCGAATGTTGCCGTCCAATCTGCGTTTCGGCCAACAACGACGCGGCGGCGGCGGCGGTGGCGGCGGCCCGTGAAGCCCGACGAAAATCCATTCGGAAAATTTATAATATAATAACGTAATTTCGCAACATCCCGCGCGCGGCGCACAGAGACCGCGGCCGGCCATTTATTGTCGGTTGAGAAGATCATCGCCGACCCCGTCGCCGGCGGACATTAATTTCCCGGTTTCGGTCGCTCGGATGCGGTTCGCTTATTTTCAGCTTTGAGACGAGCTCTCGCTAATTCATTAAAGCATTTACAAGGGCTCAAGTATCAAACGTACTTGAAATAAGCTGTCATTCTCAATTCACTTAACCGCGTTCACGTGCGCGAGCCCGGACGATGCATCTTCACACATACGTATACGGCGTGCGAACGCGCAATGACCATGTCGCGTCTTTAGCGCCTCTCGTAACGGCGCGCAAATATTGCGTGTAAAACTTTTTTAGCTCATTTTGTTGCCGCTCGTGTGCTCGCAGCCGCGCGCATTATCTCGTGTATACACGTGTGTGTGTGTGTGTGTGTGTGCATATAATATTCTTCGTAGGTGCATGGCTGCGGTTTGCTCTCATTGCGCACTTGAAGCTCGCCGCGAACGCGCGTTCATGATACACGCACTACACAATACTCGACGAACACTCGAATTACCAGCCGAGAGGAGAGAACAAAAAAAAAAAAAGAAAAAAAATGCACACGGAGTGCTAATTATACTTGGGAAAAAAATTGCATTTAAAGCTTCTGAAAAATGTATATAATTTTTTTTATTCGCAAAGAAAAACAGATACAGCAATTTCGTCCCGCACAAAAATCCTCGCGCGCGTTCTTCGGTTGTTAAAAGGAAATATCGGTCACACAGAGATGGCCTGTGGAGAAGCGCGCTTGCGTTGTGTCGGCCAAGGTATTATCCTCGCGTGTACTCGGATATCGGACATTTAAGCTTGGCTACCGGCCATAACGCTCCGAATGCTCGAACACATTTACGTTCCAGAAAGATAACCTCCCGATGTATCACCGACCTTATAAACATTAATTTATCGAGCGTCCCTCACCGTGTCACTGTTTCCCGAAGGTTCCATGGTACACAAGCAAAATTCACTTCCGCTTTCTTGTCTACCGATTTAATTACTCGCTGTCCGCGCCGGTCGTTTAATCATCCGCGATGTAACCGGCCGGCTTGAACGTGTCGAACGCATCCTGCGTCGAAAGTCCTTCGTCGACCTCATTCGCACACACACACACACATACTCTACCCTCTCTCTCTCTCTCTCTTTCCCTTTCCTCGCTCTCTTTCTCGTCTCCCAGGATGGAAAACTATTAATCTCCGCGGCACGACGATGAGCTTGTGGAAGCCCCGTATTGCTTCCGAGAAGTATCGTTTATACCCGACCTCTCGGAGAAACTCGAGGCCGCCTCTCGCGTACGTTATCGCGAAAGGTGTTGCGAGGTTGCCGCAGACAACGACGACAGGTGCTGCGAATCATTGTGACAACATCCCAGATCTTGTGCGCGTAACGACATTGTCCGCTTCATTAACCGGCGTGTTTTTCGCTTCTCACCGAGAGACGATGCCGCGAGGGGAAGCCGCGAGCAACAAGCTCTCGCCGAGCCTGGTCGTCGCTTTTTGCCGACGAGCGCGACGAGAATATTTCTCTTTTGATATGCGGCGATGTAATGAACGTAACGACACACAAAAATATCATCGGAAAATATATAGATTCTCTCTCGATATCGCGAGCAAACAACAATTTTTTGAAGGACACACGGAGAAAAAAATGTGTGTCGACAGACAGAGCGAGGGTAAAGTTTTTCGCGAATAATTTGATTTACCAGCTCTGCGAGTTCGGCAATACGGCCGGAAATAACAATATTTATTTGAACAATATTTTTTTCCCAAGTCACGCGGGATCATCTGGCAAATGTTCATTTTGTAGTTTGTATAATACCAGAGCAAACACGTCGTTAGATATATATGGCGCTCGTGCGAAATATACCGCGTTCAGGTGTAAAATAAAATAAACATTGTATTGTTGGTCTTCGTTCGAACGGCCGAATTAAAACATTTTGCGGTCTGCTCTTTCTCTCTCTCTCTCGAGGCGCGGCGAGCGATTGAAATTGCATCACGTCGCAAGATGAAACGCAATTATCTCTCTCGCGCGCGCGGTCAAAATCGAATTGTCGGTTGACATCCTCGACTTTCTTCTCGACTCGGCGGGATAATCTCGAGCAACTCGGAGTCGTCGTGGAAACGGCGTCGTCATTGCCATCGTAACTCTATTAACGTCACGCTAAGCGAGATATAGTGGAGTCTGAAAAACACGTGCTTCGCTCAAGTTTCTCGGATACGCGTGCGCGAGCTACAACCACGGAATAAGAGGGTTGGCGAATTCTCTCGGAGAGTTGGAATCGCGTGAAGTATAAGAAATGCGGAAAGAAAAGCGTGGACACGGTCGACGGTGGTCAGCGAACGAAGGTATAGACCTAAGACCTATTAGTCACCTATTCCTCCTACTCTCCCCCTCAGTCTCTCTCGCTTCCGGCTTCCGCTGCAATCACTACGTAACTCTTACCCCTGACGTTCCTTCTTCCCGATCCCATCGAGTTCCGACCGGATCCTTTCCCTCCCCGCCCCGCCCCACACCCCCTGACCGATATAGCACCCCGCCCTTATCTCGTCGCGCTGCCGATCGCTCCTGCGCGAGGGATGGTTCGATTACTCTTGCACGACGCTTACTATCTTATTCTCGAGCCGTTTCTCTTTTTACCGCCTCGTCATTTCTTACAGAAAACGGCCCATCGATCCCACCCGCGGTTACGTCCTCTCTTCTTGCACGGCGCGCTATCGCCGCCGCGTATATCTTCTCTAATGCCGGGTGATAATACGATTGGCCAAGTGCGCGAGAGATATCGCGCCGCCATCGTTGTTAAATTATTAGTAATACCTGTATGCATACACGTGTAACGCCGCGATAAAGTATGAGGTATTGCGCTGACGTAATTCGCCGATGTTACGAGCATTAACAGTGGTTTTCGCGTTAAATAGAATAGAATGGGGAATGGCGACAGAGTTTATATATTGAAAATCTAGGAGGTTTATCGAAATGGAGCAAAGTTAATGAGCGTATAGAAATGATCACAATGGTTCACAGTTTTAATTAAAGAAATAGAACTATCGACGACTCACGTGCATCTGTTTTTATTGGAGGGTCAAAATGATTTGGTTTTGACAAGAACAAGTAATTTAAGAAAAAGACGTGCGTTTGGATTTTTTCTTTTATTTAACGAAAATTGAAAATAATAGTAAAAGAATTTACTAAGTCAAAAAAGAGAAAAGCCATACACTGGATGTACGTGTGAAATATATTTTTAACGCGCAAATTAATTAATCCGAATAATTCTAAAATTAATATAAAATGCTACTTTGCATCACATATATATAAATTGCCCATTTTTACCCATTAATGAAATTAAAGAATCCATTGCGAAAAAGACACCTTGGCCAGGAGCCTGAATTCTTTCGTGCGGTAATTTTCTCAATTCGGCGCAAAATACTTAAAAATTTAATATTCTTTAAAAAATGATCGTATATAAAAGTTCCTTTATTGAGAAAAAAGCAGTTTTGCATGAATGTTATTAAAGCACACTTTATAAGTTACAAACACATTTTTATCAAGTAAAGATATTTTTAGCAATTACCACAAACGTTTATTACATGTGCAGTGGTAATTTTCTAAACAATGAACTTTTTTCTCCAACAGTTTTGTCAATAGACATTTCACAATTTGATCTGATCTGATGTAGATATTTCTCCTCGTCACTTTTATTTTCGGAATCTGACAAAACTTACATTCGTTTTCCACGCGAACGGTGACAGTTTTCATCTTCATTATTAATGTTTGTTGTGTCATTTTTATTTCCGTTGTCTCGTTGTACATTCATTTTAACAGTATTTTTTTAACACTTTTAATAGATCACTTTTCCGATCGACATCAGGACAATCTTCGTTCAGAATATTATTTTTGCCGATAACTCAACTCTTGAAAAATCTTCTCATTCAAGTACTTTTATGGATAAAATTATTTCTAAATCCGACAGAAAATATAGATAAAATTCACGATGTATTATGGCACAAAAAATTACATTTGCTCTAAGCGTTTGCTTTACGCTGACCTCAAAATATCTTGTGAGATAAAACAGAGTTATAAACAAAACCATATTGATATTTACGAGTATCACATGGTTTTGTGACGAATAAGAGAAATGGGGAAAAAAAAAAATAAAAGAAGAATGCGTGATTGGATTACAAGGTATTCAAACAATGCAGCAAACACACAACACGCGAGTTTTTACGATTTTCGCACAACGTGTAAGTTTTCAAATATATTTTAGTTTTTGTAGAAAAGCATTGGAATTATTCGAATATTTTGTGAGAAATTCTCTCGTCGAAATCAAAATTTCACCTACTGTTCCGTAAGGGATCAGAATGATCCATTCGGTCATATGTAAATATACTACATGTAACTAAAAAAAAAAGAGAAAAGAAAAAAACAAGTTTATCAATTGAATGTGAAAAAATAGATCTTCATCAAAATGGATATTCTTTTTTTTTTTTTTCACTCAATTCAATTTAGATTAACCGACACGAATTCCGAAAGTCACTCTTCATTTTATCATTTCATTCAAATTTATAAAATTAATCATTTATATACTCGAATAAAAGTCACAAAAAATTTCAGAAAATGAGATATACTGAAAATGAGTCAGTTATTGTAACAAAATGTCATACAAATTAATTCGATCTTTTTGGTAAATCTGATGTTAAGAAATAACTAATGTTGGAAATAAAATAATGACACAACAAAATAATGAAAATTGAATTTATTTTGGATTTATGAAATTGACTACAATGTTGCCATTAAGGAAGCCATTTCGGAACTTCCTTCTTGTTATCTCAGCTATATCAAGAGACCATTGCGACGAGAGAGGAAACGCAATTGTGACAATTTCTTCAACGTGTTCTCGGGTTATATGCCATTATACGGAATACCCCAAAACGATACGGCGCGACTTAATTTTTCCCTTCTTGTGGCGTGACACGTCGGATGTTTCGGCGAAAGCCTCGCACAAAGTTAGGATGGAACACAGCCCGTCACATTCGCGCGGTTCTCTCATCGCCGCGGGTTGCGACGTTCTCTCTCTCTCTCTCTCTCTCGTAAAAAAAGTATATACGTTCTGGTTATGGCGCGCGACGCGTGGATTTCCAGTGTGGCGGGCAGTAGGAAGAGATTCTAACCGTGATATTTTTAATGCGGGAATGGAACTTTGCTTCTAGCCGTCTCCAAACTGAAGATCCTGTGAATTGTCGGGAAGAGTGCTATGCACTTTCGGAGTTTCCGGATGCTTCAAGTGTTATTCTTTTTCGCGGAGAAAAGCGGAGACCGGCGTCTGAAAAGGAAAGTGAAGATTATGATGGATGATTTTCCGTAGGTTATTTGTAGAAGTTCCGGGCTCTCGCATCCGCGGCCTGTTCGCATCCACGGAAAATTTATTCAAAATGCGGTAATGGAAGAAAATGGTTAACTTCAAAGTTTTCTGCATATAGGTACATCTCTCTCTCTCTCTCTTTGTTGTACGAAATGTTTGTAAGAGCTTTCGTTTGAAAAGAAAGGTTCGTCTTCCATATATTTTTACACGGTCGTTCTTACCGTGGTTGTCGCGCAGAACTTTTGTTTATTTGCAGAACGTGTCTGTGAATCGCTTTATTTATTTTTTTTCTGGAATCGAACTTATCGGACATGTTATCTGTAACTTATCAGATCTCGCGTTATCAATTTTTCTTTCGTGTCAATGTGTTTCGAATTATTCAATCGCATTTATCGAACTTGCGCTCAAATGGTTTATAAATAATCAGAGAAAGATTTGATATCGAATATAGACACGTGGAAAACAACTGTCGGCAACTCGCCGGTGTTTCGTGCTTACGATAACAAGGTGCGCGAATATTTCGCTGACTTTCAACGTCCCGTATATATATTTGCGCGCGCGCGCGCGCACACACACACATAACGTCGCGTATGTAAGCGACTCGTTCCACGAGTTGTTCCGCTTTCTTTAAAGCTCGGCACGCGGAAAGAAGGACGAAATGTTCTATTTGCCCGGAAACGCGGTGGAGTACTATCTACGCTCGTCGACGGCTTAGCATACACGTAGGTGCAGATGCAGCCCGTGTGGTCGCACATGTCGCCCGGGGGACAACACGTGTGCAACCCTGGCTTTTCTCTGTACTCATAGCCACCCTTCCCCGGGCCGCGTTCGGCCGAGCGAAACTATGTCGCCGTCCGCGACTTTGTCATGTGGAATTTTCTTTGTGGTTTGTAAGTTACATCTTTTTACGCGAACGCCATCGCGGACCGTCGCAAGAAACGTAACATTTCGAGAGAATAAAACGGGATTTTTTTTTTCACGACAGTGTATTTTTGCACTTTTTCTCTTTGTAAAAAAAAAAAAATATGTGCCGGTATTACTCTCAGTGCTCACTAAATTGCGAAGAATTATTATTCTAGAGTGGGGATGTTTAAGGTAAATATAATGGAGGCGAGTAATTTCTGTCTGTGTTGTAGCAACGCTTGTTGCGCGAATCTATTGTAACAGACCGAGTCTAAAATGACCGGGAACATTTGCCATCCCTATTGATTGTCTCTCAGCCGGTGCCGCTCGTAATCGCCGACGAGATGATACAATTCCTGTCGAAGTCGCATTACGTCTGCTATAATCGCCGACTTGTCTATCGTCAGAGGGGCGATGGCGCGGTTAATGGGATCCGCCAAGAACAAGAGAGGCGGCTTTGCTTCCATTTTACGCGAAGTTAACAGTACGCATTATGTCCGTAATTGCTATTCGATGGCTCCGGGATGTCAATGCGCTTGATACGTTTCTCGTTCGACGACTACGACGACGACGACGGTTCCGCAGCCGAGTCTCTCTGTGAGCGTCTCTTCAGTGCGGTGGATTAATGCCGACAAGTACTGCCAATATGCGTCACGTACACACAAAGCTCGTTTCTCTCTCTCTCTCTCTATCTATCTCTTCTTGGTTTGCCCTCTTTTTCCTCTCTCGACATTCCTTCTGATCATCCTCGCGTATCTCACAGAGCGCATCTGCGTGCGCATGCCACGTACTTCAGAGTTCTTCAGGTTACGGGAGCGCGCTGCAATTGCGCGCGGTATGACGGCATCAGCACGAGGAAAGATCCTCGTTAGTATAGCCCCGGCACTGTCTAGTTTGCGTAGCGAAATATGAAAAGCGAGGCCAGCAAAATCAAGAAAGCAGCTGAGCAAGCTAAAGAAACGCGGTTTGTCCTTCTCAGCATATCTCTTTCTGTCTGTTCTCTATCTCTCTTTCTCTCTCTCTCTCTCTCTCTCTCTCTCTCTCTCTCTCTCTCTTTCTCTCTCTCTCTCTTTTGATTATCTGCGCACGGATGGCGCTCGTGTTATATCGGCGCGCACGCATTTAACGTAGCCCAGTTTCCTTTTCGTCGTAAAGCAACTCTCCCCCCACCCCTCCCACCTTACGGTCTCTCACGGTTTTAATCCGGTAATTAGCAGATTTCACTTAGCAGGTGGGAACAAACTGCGATTATGGCTGTGCGGAGAAATTCACAACACTAAGCGCGAAAATTTTCCGCTGCTGTTGCCGAGATACAACGCGGCGCGCTCTTCTCCGTCTTCCTTCCCGCTCCTCCCCCCTCCTTCCCCCTACCGATAGAATGCAAACGCGCGCGATGTTACGCGGTGGTTTCGCGAGCCGTTAATTTCATTCTTACGATTATCCTAGCTTGAGATTAATCCTATTTAAATTCCCGGTTGACCTATTTTCGCAACCAGACGTAATGAGAATAACGGCTGCTGAACTTGTGATCTACGCGGCAATACGTTATCGGGTCACGTGGACCACGTTGCGCCATTTAACGCTGACAGAACCACGCAAAAATGTTCGGGAATTGGACGTGACTCTAATGCGCCGCGATGTCCGGACCACTTAGTCGCAGAGAGAGAGAGAGAGAGAGGAAGTTTCTCATGTAGCAAAACTAATGTCGCCATTTCCACTTTGTCCACTCGAGTTCTTACGCGCGCGCCTATTCTTCTCGAAATACCGCCCGTCCCGCTCTTCTCGTCGAGCGAATCTAGCGGAAGAGACCGCATTTATCGTCCACCGGCGCGCAGGACCGCCGCGAAACTGTGGAGGAAGATACGGACGAGATGAATATACGACGTGCATTAACGTAAAACGCTGACCACGCCATCGTCGTCGTCGTAGTCGTAGTCGTCGTCGTCGTCGTCGTCGTCGAGTAAGTCTCCGTGAGCTCGGTTGAACCTATAAAGACTGGATACGAGCCCTCGAGGTAGCAGCCGTTTCTCGACGACGACATCATCGACGGGAACGACGACGTCGATGCAATGACAGTCGATGGGTCAGAATAGAGACATTTCTTGCCGGGCACCGCAGAGAGAAACGTGGAATGAAAGGAGGTCGGAGGGAAACGTTTAGCCCCATTAATCACATTATCTGAGCGACGAGGTTTTGTCGTTCCACGTTCGGCGAGCACGATTCCGCCGGAGCTGACTCGCCCAGGTTTCCTGCCTGCAGCGGAACCACTCTTTAGAAAATCGCGACTGCGAGAAATGTACTTCGCTTCTTGCCTCACGCGCGAGAGGCAGACATTGAACCCGCGTCCGTGCGAGTATGTTGACACACACACACACACACACGTTGAAATTCCGTTAGAAGAGACGATTATAAAAAAAAAAAAAAAAAAACGCGATATACGTATATTTTCTCATTCACGCGGGAGTTTGGAATTATTTCACGCCCTGTGAAACGCGAACTGTTTATCATAAAGCTCGAGAGCGCGAATTGCTCTTGAGGTGATATATCTGTCAGCCGGATTGGAATCTGTCTCGCGCGCGCGAGACCCCAAACCGGCGGTCGCGCGATGCGGAAGCAAACGCGACGGGACACGGCGGCGACGGCGGCGGCGGCGTTTGGCCGCAAGGACAAGGTGCATTCGTATTCATACGGAGAAGGTCGTGCGAGAGGTGTACCTAAGTACCCGCGTAAGTTAGGGAGTTTGCTGAGAGAGCAGAATCAGTAGCGAACCGTGGCGCACAGAAGAGAAGACAGAACTCGGTTTGATATACGGCTACAAGTTCTCCTCCGGGCAAGGAAGTGGGAACACAATCCAGGCGCAATTCTCTCCTTTTCCCTGACCCCGGGTTTCTCCGTTTTCCTCCCCTCTCCCCCCCGTTTGCTTCTCCACCCGCTCGTCTCTTCTCCTCTCCTCCCCCGCCTCTCTTCCTCGCCAATCCTGGCGGCGCGCGTGTCTCCCAAGTCCTCCCTCCCGAGTCTTCGCTTCCTACGGTCACTACTCGGCGAACCTCCGAGAAACCTTGGACGCGAGTTAAGACGTATGAACGCATTTGTACAGCATCCATCACGCGCCCGGATGAAACATCGCGCGGACGTTACTCGAGGTGCGATGAGAGAACGCGATGACAGAACGGAGGGTAGTAGTACATTCTCTCCCTAAAGTCGTCCGCGGACTTATGTCTCGCGTCAAACTCGATGTGAGCCCCGGGAGGAGGGAAAGGAAGGAAACGATGTTCCCCCGTGGGAGGATGATATTCTCGCGCTCGTCTGATGATTTGTCGTCGCTGCTCAATTTCTCGTGAAAACGCGATAGCACGCGCGGTATAACTTCACTCGATGGATTGTAACGCGGTCGCATTTGCCACTCGCGCGCGCGCCCGTGGGGAGGTGCTTTAAAATTGGGGAAATAGTAATAAATATTCATAATTAGCCGATTAATATTCAGCGTGACGAGAGGATGCATAATGAATAGATGTTTTAATCAACAGCGGCAAACAAATTTTAAATGATACTAATTATTTAGTCCGCGCCAGTTGAGATCGTTTGTATGGAACTCATCAAAACCTAATGGTTCGCGACAAAATAAACTTTAATTAGATCCTTTCGAATGCGGGAGAGACATTACGCGCGTTATTGTGCGCGCGCGTGTCACCGTCGCGAATTCGGCGATTATTGTTATTCGCGCATTTGTTCGACACTCGCGCGCGGGTTGAATTAACACGCCGCGGTATATTTTGTTCTCGACGAAACGCGCTTTAAAACTCGCGCGCGCGAAGAAATCACATCACACAGGCTGTGCACAACCTTGACAAGTTACACGGGCGAGAATTCACGGGCTAGGGAAACTATAAACTCCGCGAAACTAATTTGCGCTGGAACTTTTATTAATATGCGACTTCGCCGGGTTTCGCAGCGGGGCAAACAAACACGCGGGAGATAACGCGTGCTCGTCCTCCGGACGACTTCCCCGAGTCGTTCCCGGACTCTACTCGGTAGTGTACCTACACAGCGGTTTATCCATTGCAGCAGTTTATCCGGAATTCTGGCGAAACACCGCCACCGCATCGGCGGCGGTGCAACGCGCGATTGTTGTCGTCGCGTCACGATTTTCTGTGTCTCTCTCTCTCTCTCTCTCTCTCTCTCTCTCTCTCTCTCTCTCTCTCTNTCTCTCTCTCTCTCTCTCTCTTCTCTTTACGAGATTTTTTTTATAACAATCATGAATAATTCATACGGACCGAAGTGCAGCGGGCGTGATTCCTCTCTCTCTCTCTCTCTCTCTCTCTCTCTCTCTCTCTCTCTCTCTCTCTCTCTCTCTCTCTCTCTCCGATAATGGGCGCGACTTGCTTGTCAATATTAACTTACCGTAACATCGATTATAACGATACGATCGTTTTATCGACACGCACGTAAGCCGAGCGTTCCGACTCTCCGCTTTGATCTCTCGCAATACCGGGGCCCGAGCGAGATTGAGTGCCGGTGTCGTCCGAGAGCGTTCAAGATTAAACGCGACCGACGTTCGTATTTAAACCGAGATTCCACTTCATCGATCTGCAGCAAACGATCGCAACGACGTGATACCTCCCAGCGTGATTCGCGATCACGGCTATTAAACCCGATTTCAATATCGAAATCTCCTCTCGTTGATATGATACGACCGCTGCACTTGCAGCGAAGATTTATGATGCTGTCGGATCTTTCGAGCGCGCGCGGAGTCAAATTATGGTTTGCATAAATCAATATTAATTATCGTTGATAGCCGTGAATTCGCGAGATAAAGCGCGATATACGCGGGGCGAAGAAAATTCATCCGAGGAGAGTCTCTCCCTTTCGCGGTGGGGCGGGAGGGGGGGAGACTTTCGAGAGAAATCGATTTTTATATAATTCTCGATCGCGCGCCAATCGCGCGCGCGTTACCAATCTCACGTGTATCTCAACTCCCGTTCATTTACAACGTTACCGCTTCGATTTTTCAAACAAACCTCCTCCTCGGCACACACAATGCGCGAAGTAAAGCGGGAAACAGCCGTTCGAGATTTATCAAAGTGCATGCGCGCGCGATTCGTGATCTCTCGCGGCCCTTCTCTTACGTAATTAAATATAATTCGAATAATTAATTATACGGCGCGGATCTTGCGCGCGTCGCTCGAAGGAGATAAATTATTTTCTTCTGGCGGCATCGCAGGGTGCCACCGCGGGTGAAATATCGATTGCTCGAAGTATCTGGCAGTCGCGGTACATTTTCTGCCGCCAGGTTTTCGACCTCGCGCACGCCGATATCGATAGTAATTAGTCTTCATTGTGTGTCATTGGATTCGATTCGCTCCTGCCGATTTCGAATCCTCCGCCGCGCGAGAAAAAGTTGGGACACAGAAAAGACCCGGGTAAACATCGGCGCGCGTTCTTTCTCCCGGCGCCGTTCTCTTCTCTTCTTCCACTCTCTCTCTCTCTCTCGCTCTCTCGCTCTTTCTCTCGCCGCCCGGACTCTTCTCCGTCCTTGTCCGTGGGTGTAAATCTGTCTCCCAGATTAAGTCCGAACATTGAGTTGTATAAATTGAAGCCGATCTCTCTGCCGGGGCTCCGGAGAGAGTAGCTACTCGGGCCACTTTATTTTCGTTTATTTGTTGTCGGCAAACATGCCTGGTCTTCTTCGCAGCAGCCAAGCAACCGGCAGCGGCGATATCCTGCTTGCACGCCTGGCTACACGGCAAGGAGGATTCCCTTTGCGTATATGCGAGTGCATTTATATATATACATGCATGAATCTCAACTTTTGTGTGTGCGCGAAGAGCCGCGCATAACTTGAGCCGGCGTAGCCCTTGCATGCACGCGCCTTTTTCATATGGACGAATACGTCGTTCGTGCTTGTATATATACCTGTGCGTGATCGTTTCTAAGGTTCTGTGCACGCGTATTTGACTGTACGCGCACATACAAGTTGCTTCGGAATTATATCGGACATTTCTTTAGCTAAATATATATACATATATATGCGTGTGTGTGTGTATGTGTGTGTATTCATATAAAAATTCGAATTATCTCCGCACACAATCAGGCATTATAATAATTGCAATCAGGTTTTTAAGTTACTAAAAAAATTATTCAATTCCAACTAATTGTTTATACATCTCTACATGTAGAATCATTTTATCATTGAGAAGGACCGCATTGACGGTCGAAACGTTTGATGTTCTACTTTAAAAGTTTAATAAATTAACCAACAACCGTGTTCTTGTGCTCCCAGTGGTCTATCTCTCACATTTATAATTTATTTTAAAAAGATTAAATAACGCTGTTTTATATATAATATATTTTTACATATAAAATTAAAAGAAGAGAAAATATATTGAAGTAAATTATTAATTTTAATTTAAATCAACATCAAGTACTTGTTTTACTCTCACTATATGTAATATATACATATATATATATACAAGAGAAGATACTCTATCTTTTGTTTTATTCTGGTCTGAAGTTCAGTTTATTTATTCTTTACAGTTTATTCCTTGTATGCTCTCTGTACTTTCTGTAAAATTAATAAATATATTAAATTAATAAATATATAAAATATTAGTAAAACTATTTTGATTGAGTGAATATTATTCCACGACCAATAGAAATGAAATAAATCTTGTGTTATTTAATTATAATTGACATATATATACTCATACTTGACACGAAACCATAATCAACAAATGACTTTACAAAAACTGTACCACGCGCTTTGACTAAAACATCACATTCTGTAAGTAACAAGATTTATCTTCTCATTTTCTCTTCTTTTAATCCTATGTAAATGTAACAGCGTTTGTTATTAATTAAGAGACCGCATCTCTTAGTTGAAACGTTTGCAATTTGTTAAATTAATAAACATTGACAAAAAAACACGCAAACGTGGACTTGTTCCTACGCTCATTTTTAAAAATTTCGAGGTTTTTAAATATTCTAGATTAAAAAATTACATAGTTATAAACAATTTAAAAAACATTTTAATTTAAAGCATGAGACGTTTCCGCGTTTGTTGAAAAATTTGCGACAAAATAAAGATATCTCGGTAAATGAAAAAGAAAAGAAACTTGGAAAACAGTGTATATTAAATATGTTTTGACATTTAATGGAACGCCTTTTGTACGCGGATAACTAGACGAAAGCACGGTTTCACAACGTGTGCACGTCTGAGATGTGTTAGCTTCGATAGTATCCCGGAGTATAAGCAAGTAACATGCTTCTCCCTCCTCGGTACATGTGCAAGGATCATGTATGCGGGCAGGAAAAATGAGGGAGAGAAAAAAAGAACACCCGCGCGCGCGCTTATGCGCACACGTAGTTATGGAGATCCGTGTTTATACAAGGTGCTGCTCTTATAATCCGACTCCGGGTGGCATTGTTTTCCGTCGGAAGGCGACGGAAACGCGCCTAGCGCAAACTTAGTTGGTAAGACGCGCGTAAATGGGTCGCGGTCGTATCCTCGCCGAGATTTTCGGAATTCATGGGAAGGTTTCGCCCAATGTTACCATGACGTTTATTTACCGATGCGAAAGACGTCTTGTATACGTTATCGTATTTTGCAACGCGGTCCTTTAATGGGACGCGCTATCCAAGATTTGCAAGTTTTGCAAATAATGCGGACGCGCAACATTGTTTTTGCGATGAAATGATAAGACGCAAATGCATTATGCATGATATGATGATACTTGCTTCAACATCGTTATGGTATGCTATGCAAGCCTGCCCTTAGAGAAGTGCTACTGAGAAATATGGCTGATCTCACAGATCTTCCTCAAGATAAATAACATCCGTTAAATCTTTACGCTGTTACGAGCGTTAAAGCGTTTCTGTTCAACGCGAAACTGTTTGGAGCGCCGGCAAATTATTTATTCGTTTCGTTAACAATCGTTCGAAGAGAAATATAAAAATTTACAAGTTTTGAGCTTCTATCAAAGTCTAGCAAAGAATCATCCGCGGGCAATGACAAGTTATTATTTCTTATTAAGATTAATTGAATGTAAATTGTCGGTAAAGAGCCGTTCGCACGATGTTGTGCGGAAAATATGCCTGTGTATATATATACACATGTGCACAAGCGTACTCACATTTTTCATGTGAGTTTTTGAATTGAAATTTCAATTCTTTAAATTCATATAGGATGCTAGTTTTGCATCACGTATATGAAGGACCCCGAATACCTCCCGAACTAATTTTAAAATATTGCGAAAAAATATTATTATTTCTTAATATTGAAATATTATTATTTCTTAATATTGAAATGAGCTCCAAAATCAAGAATTCAAAAATTAAAATTCAAGAGCTAAGACACAGTTGTGTGTAAAATTCAAAGATGAAAAAATTCACGTAAAATTCGAGACGTTTCGATTTTTTAAGGTATTTATATTTATATTTTTTATATTTAGTTTTTATATTTAGATCATCATCAGCCGAACTGTGAAATCATATATATACACATCGTTTAAGTTTAACTGTCCAGTTACAATAAATACACAGAAAATAAAAAATATATAAACCGCCAATAAAACAATATAAGAATTAAATTTCACAAACCGTAAATAATTCGCATTAAATTCTCGGTTGCACGTCAACCGTCGAAAAGGGTCAAAAAACTGGGAACAAAAACAAACAGTGAGAAAAACGCACTTTTAAAAAAGTTTGTTCTTTTTTTTTTTTCAATAGAACTCGGTCAATGATTTTATTTGAGAATAACCAGCTGACTTTGATGTATAAGTTTACATTCTTTCGAGAGATAATGTAAGTACACACGCGAGACGAGCTTGATATATCGACACAACACACACACACACACACACGGGAACGCATTTAACTCAGATTAAAAATTATGGAGATTGATATATGCGCGGAAAATTTATGTGCGACGGAGTCGATAATAAAACACCGGGGAGAATTCTTCCGGGATAACGTCGCGGGATTTCTCCGCGCGCGCGTTGTACACGGGGGTCTCGTATGACCCGACAAAAATGCTCGTCCGGCGGGGGCGGAGAGAGGGAGAAACGAACGCGCGCGCGGTTCTCCCGTGATATATCGCTGGGCTGGAAAAATGGTTTCGCCGGCGGGGGAATCGGGAGACCCCGAAATGCAGTTTACGCTTTGGTTGACGACGAATCGCCTTTCCGAGCGCCGGTTGGTTAACGACACGCGGTCGCACACGTGCGCGCGCGCGCGCGCGCTCGCTCACACACACGCACACACACGGGAGATGCATCTCTAGCCGCGCGTTTGTCACCAGATGCACTTGGCTCATGCGCGTCATCCTTGTTCGTTTCGTCGGATTTCGAGCGCACATATGTACACGTATCTACACAAAAAAAAAAAGTACAGCGGTTCGTCGTTGTCGTGATTATTGCGAATGGGAGGGAGAGGAGGGGGGGAGGACAGTGTTCGCGCTAAAGGAGAACGTCGTAAACGGAGAGTCGCCAGTTTCCAGTAACCATTTGTTCTTGCATTACGGCAACACGACGTCTTGAGAGGAATTTAGCATTATTTTCAGAATCCCCCGGGTGAAGAAGAGTTACTTCCGTCTTTACAATTCAGTTTATGACCGTAGGTAGGTAGGAATAGAAAGAGGCGGCGAAGACCCCGGCGTGTGGAGGTCGAGAGGAGAAGACCGGCGGCGTTCCTTGCTTGTGCTCGCTTGCGTGCGCGCGCACACGTCCATTTGCATACCTTATAATAAAAACAAATCCCTCCTCGCCGAGGCATTCTCGTCGTGCATTCTCGTTTCGCGGAGATCTGTCGAAGCGTCTCGGTTTAGATTCTATACCGTGTCGCGTTTACGGCCATCTCTATCCCGATATGCCGTTGTCCTTCCGGTCCGCGTTTCTCTCTTAGAGCTTCTTCCTTCGCCCGCGTTTTCCTCCCATATAACCGTCTTCCATACCAAAAAGATTTTCCGAACGACTTTCCTCGTCCCGCCTCTTCGCTGACACACTCTACTTTTTCGTCCGCGCGAATAAGAACTTTATCACTGGCAGTCTCTCCAAAGCCGGAAGAAACTACTGTGCGCGGACAGAGAAAACTTTATAAACATTTTTCCGGCGTTTTCTTTGCTGATTAAAACTTTTAACTTTATTATTTATAAAATTGTTTTTTTTTTTTTTTGCAACATAACCGCTCGAAGAATGCAGTTCGCGCATGGTCTTTGAGATTCTAGACATCTGTCGTTCCGGTTTATTCGTGCCATTTTGCTGGTCCTGGCTCGCGACCAAATCCCGCAGGAATGAAAATGTATATCGAGATCTCTCTCAAACTTATCTTAGAAAATATATCTTTAAGACCAGAAATCTTTCTAGACGATAAGTGCGTTTTTTTTTTTTAAAAAAAACAAAGTACACGCCGTCGTCCAAGAGCCGTTGGACTTCAAAAATTAAGCGGCAAAACACGCGGTCGATGGTTGGATACGTTTCGGTCAACAGACAATCGGGAGATCGGGCGCAAACTGGACTCGTCGCTCAACGTGCTCGTTTTTCGAGAGGAAAGGACGAGAGAGAGAGAGAGAGAGACAGAAAGGATCCGGGCTGCAATATGCGACCCACGGTCATCGTCTGCTCTTGTAGAGCGTCCTCATACCGCCTGCAGGCCCCGTAATCTGGCAGATTTTATTTTCTCGACGACGACGACGACGACGACGACGACGACGACGACGACGACGACGACGGTGGACGACGCCCTTGGTCTCGACGACAGTTCGCGAACTCATATCTCACAGAGCGTCCGTTCCTGCGGAAACTTCGATATCCCCCGAATATGGCGCGCGTGAGAAAGCGACGCGAAATTCTCCGCAGGAGTCTCGCTTCGATTCTCAGTGACACGAATCATTTTCTCGACGTTGGCGATCTCCTAACTTCCCGTGGCGTTCTTTTTTCTTTTTTCTTTTTTTTGGCAGTCAAATGTGATCAGAAAATCACACGCGCGTATATTTTTTTTATTTTTTTTTTTTATTCTGCCAAAAGGAGATAAGCGATTGTGCGCGCGCGCGCCGACGAAATAACACAGATTTGAAGCGGTTCGAGTAAAATGTTTTTCTCACAAATGCGTCTATTTTCCCAGAAATTCGCGAGAAGTTCCCTATTTCATCAGAATTGAAACGATTCCCGTATCTTCTTGGCTCTCGAGTTTGTTTCTATTCGTCGGAAATTTCAGTAGATTTCATTCCGGCGACGTGTTAGCCCTTTCGATCGTGAGAAAAGTGCATTCCTCGTAATTCGATCGCGCGCCCGAAGTGGCACCGAGAGAAAGATACTTTGTGGAACTGCGTCCCGGAGTCACGAAACCGGGCAGTTCGGCAAAAATAGCGATGCTTATCGCTCTTAGACTCTCGTGAAATTGGAACACGAAATACGTGGCGGCGGCGGCGGCGGCGGCATTTTCGAATCGGATTGTTGAGTCATTTGCGATGAGTTAATACTAGTAAGAGATGGAATCAACGGACTCTTATGGGAAATATATTCGCTACATATTTCCACGAACTTATTTCACGTCACGATGATCGATCGCTTTCAATTTCTCCGTAACGTAAAGCGAGTTAAAGCTTGGGGAGAATGAGAGCCGAGCGCGTCTTATTCGCGGCGTTGTGTGTGTGTGTGTGTGTGTGTGTGTGTGAGAAAGAGAAGAAAGTTTTTAGAGAGCGCGAACATCTTTGTATTATGGTAATTTTTCTGCAGAGAATTGTAATTTCCGTTCTCTCTCTGTTTAAATACGAAATCAAATCCTTGTTTGCCTTTCAAACTTTAAGGTTTAATTGTAAGCTGTGCACACCCTGTACAAATGACGGATGAAGAGAAATGAAATTTCGATCACACGGCGTTTTCGTGAAATTATTCATGAAACGCGCGAAACAAATTCAAGCGCGCGCGCGCGCGCGCGCGAGACGTAAGACGCTCGGACGGGCAAAAATCCTTTTTATTACCGATATCTTATTTCATTTACATATTTATTGTATCGTAACGGAGAATATAAGAAGACATTACAGGAAGGAAGAACCTTTACGCGGGCGCTCGAGTAAAAGTGAGCTTATTTGCCGTTCTCTTTTTCCGAAGTTTCATAAAGGCGGAGGAGGAAGTAGCTTCGGGATGTATCCGATGGATGCGACTGAAATATTGAAGCTCACTCGATCTCGTGTCGTTGATCCGCCTCCAAAGAAGCAATTCCGAAGAAATATGGAAGTATTGAAACTCATTTATGCGTGAGTCGCATCAATAACTTTGTTCACGTGGAAGCTAAACATTGGCAGCTTAATGGCACTCCGGACTAATGCAATGAGGTGCAATATATACGCATATATACGTGTATATATATATATATATATATATATATATATATATATATATATATATTGCGTTCGAAATGTCTGCCGGATATACATGACGCAGCTATTACGTGAGACAACTTGAGAGGACGAGCGAGATGCGGTGTTGCGCGTATGGCAAGTTGTTCGCGCGAGACACACGCGAGCACAAATTGTTTGTTTTCGAGTTTTTATACAAAGCGCGAAGCTCGCCGTCGGAAGAACAATCAAGGAGAAGAAAAATCTGTCATCTCCGTATCTCTTTCTTTTTCTCTCTTATTCTTTATTTCACGACGGAATAAAAGAGATATGTGCGTCTTCAACAAGACGTGAAGTTTATAGCGGGAATGAAAATCTCTGAACGGTGGTGGTACACTCTCCGTCGTGTGGAAACTCCGACGGCACTCCGCGGTGATGTTGTTGATACTTCCTATCGTTTTATATTATTTCGTAATATACGTTACGATTGTGAATTTGACGCGTTTAAATTAGTTTCTTTCGATTTTATTGCGTTTCGCTTACTCGAGATGCTGATAAGTCGCAAGAAGAACGTGCGTGCGATACCTACGAAGAAAGAAATTCTGTCGTCGAAAACCGAATGGAAATTGCGGGAATCGTGTCGGGAATAATCATCGAGCCCACGATGGTCTCGTGTGTGTGTAAAACCGAACAACCCCACGACGACGTATGCCGCTTCCGTTCGCGCGAAAACACACAGTACCCGTTGGACAATGGGCATTGTCTCCGGGTTAGGTCCGATAAATACATTGCGGACTGATTATGTTATAGGGTGTCGTCTTGTGGTGCTCGCCGCGCGTTGCCCCCGCGGACAGACGTATTGCAAGCAGAGACGGCGCTCGTTGTCGGACGCACACGGTTAAAGCGAGGAAACGCGAAGAACGGGAGACAAAAAGCGTCAGACTGAGAAGGACAGGGATGAGAAAGGCAGGGGTCGGATTGTGCGACAAAAAGCGAGAGCTGTAAGCTCGTTTATTCTTCGTCCGGTCTTCGCCTATTGTTACTCGAGCCACTCTCGAATACACTCTCGCTTGTCTCATTCAACTGTATCAATTGCAGAAGCAGAGTCCACTTCGGCCATTTGGCAATTGGTCGAATTTGCGTTTCGCGTCGCAAGAGAGAGAGAGAGAGAGCGCAAGAGAACGGGCGGGATCGCCGCGAAGAGGCGTTCCCCGAAACGCTCCGCGGAAGAATTGAAACGAGTTGCGCGCCGCGAAACTCCGTGGAAAAGGAAAAAACCGCGAAAAAAACGTGGTTATTCCACTCGGTTCTTCGCTCTTGTTATGCGCGCTCGCAAGCAGCGTCCCTTCTTAATTACACATTGGCGCACCCATTCTTTCGTTGTGCAAACGCTTGTGTGTAGAGCCGTATTTGCGCACATCTACGCTAACGAATAGTTCGCGCACGTGTGTATATTCAACGAGAGCGGTGAGGAGAGAAGAAAAAAAAAAAAGAAAAAAAAAAACGCAAACGCGGAAAACGAGATTGAAATTTTACACGCAGCTTTTTACCCGTCGTCGTCGTCGTCGTCATCGTCGTCGTCATCGTCGTCGTCGTCTCTTCTATCCGACGCGCATTTAGAAACGGACCCCCCCCCCCCCGTCAAAAGACAACGCGCATTACAAGCGCGGAAAATTTTACGACCGAGCGTTACTTTTACGATTGAACTTGCCTTTTGCCGTGAAAAATTTTACCGCGCGCTGTAAGTGCCCGTTGCGCGCTCTCCTGCTTTCTCGCAAAAGCTCAGTATTCCGAGCCCGGCCGGGTTAATTTCGAAACGTGATTCTTTTTCAAGAAGCTCTCGGCTGAGACCGGCCGCGCCGAGTGCTGAATGTGAGAATCGCACGCGATCCGGTTTTTTTTCTTTTTTTTTCTTTTCCTTCTTCTCCGCGCAGCCGTCTACACCGTAATAAAGTAGCCCCCATGCGATATGCGGTTCGACTATCTCTGACCTAACTGCGTTCGAACGAGCCGAGGAGATCGTGCGCGGGATTCGGAAATGGACCTAATTTTCCCATCGAGCGCGCTTCCTTTGACATGTACCCTCTCCCCCCCTTCCCCCATCCTGAGTTTTGCTCGGAGCTACGTGCCATCGTTGCGACATATCGTCGGGACGCACGTGGAAGATCAAATGCGTTATCGAATCTGTTAAGAAACGTTTCAAATCCGTCGTTTCGCGAATCCTCTGTCGAGGATATCTAGGATTAGTTGCACGATATTTCACGACACGCTCTTTCTGGCAAGACACGTAATTGCCGAGGCGCGATGGGAATACACGAAATACGCGTCCCGACGCAACAGTCATCCCGGCAACTAATTACTAATCGCAATTAGTAGAGCTAAACAGATAAAGCGATCGACCATCGCATTAACGCGGTATCGATTCGTCGACATCAAAACTAAAGCGGCGATAGCGAGAGCAAATCCTCTTAAGGAAAACCGCGGGAAGTCGAACGTATTGTTATCAAAACGATGGGACACGCGCGCGCGCGCGCGCGACATATGTAAATCGTTGGAAATTAATTTAGCAGAAGTTCGCTTTTACCGCGTCCGCTTTCCGCAACCGCCGTGCGGAACCGGCGAGAACGGGATATGAAGAGAGAGAGAGAGAGAGAGAGAGAGAGAGCGCGAATGGGAGAGGAAATAAAGGGCGATGGCCCACTTCCTTCTCCACTTCGAGCCTGGCTGTAGCACTGAAGGAAACAGGGAATCGGAGCGAAAGAAGGCAAATATTCCACCAACTTGGAGAGTCGTCCTCTCTCGTCTCTCTTGCGTTCCCGCGTTTTGCGTCGATCTCTCTTTCTTCCCCCGATCCTCTTTCGCTTCCATCCCCGTTTTCGTTCCCTCTCGCATTTCCTTTTCCGCTCAGATATGCGCCGCGATTGCGTCCGACCCGACGAAACTGCCTCCTCTCTTACGAATCTGCACGCGCGGACTCAGGCCGCGCCGCGCCGCGCTCCCGAGTTGATTTCTATCGCTCCCGACATATATTTCGCCGTTTTATTAATGACGCGAATGAATAATTGATGCCCCTCTCTCCGTTGTGTGCGAGCACACAACGCGGAGAACGTTATAGCGAGCGCGGCGTAAAACTCCCGCTAGCTATCTCACGTTAAGAGGCTTCAGCGCGGCGGCGGCGGCGGAATAAAGAGGATAAAATATGTTCCTCGCCGCCGTCGGATTTTAAGTCGAAGTCAGAAAGAACGCGCGTTGGCAGCGCGGCGTAAGACGGCGCGGAAGCACAATAAGCAGAACTTATACCGGAGTATATAATCGCGCATTCTTGCGAGTGGACGCGCGAAGCGCGCTTATACTCGGCGCGCATACGGAAGACGACGGTTATTCGAAGTACGGTCCATAAGCGTTCGTGTTACGCAGCTGCGCTTTGACGGATATCAATGACTGTCTGGCGAACTGGTGGTGGGCTCACATTGGCGCAGGAGAGCCGCAGCACCAGCAGCTGCTGTCTCCGCGCTCTAAAGTGGATAAATGTAAATCTAGATTCGGTCGTGGCTAACGCGCGCGCGCACATACACACACACACACACGCGCGCACACACACAGACACGTTGATTCCGGAGCGTGTATATCCGGCCTTTGTTGGTCCAGAACGTCTACCCGCCAGGAAATTAACCGATCGCGTCTCTAAGTATCGTCTATCTCCAAGCATCCCGAGTGTATATATATACAATACGGGAAAGCATTTGTCACCGTATCGGTTAATATCATCGCGCGTTTTGCATTCATCTGTTTTCTCGCCGATCCCGCGGATATAATCCCGCGGTTAATGAATTATTTTCCGCTACGCTCTCGTCTTGCCTCGGTCTTATAATTATTATTACGGTGACATGACAGTGTCGGATGATAACGCGCGCGATTATTTGTTTACATTGCGATAATTTACAAGCGCTTACCGCGCGCCGACAGCGTGCGCAATCGATGCGCAATCGGTCTTCTCCCGAGATGTCTTCCGGAATCCATCGACAAAAACGTGATAACAGGAACGCGATCGTGCAGAAATTCTCATTCGAGATACATTTTTGTACGACGCGACCGCGCGCGAAAGACAATTTTTGCTTCGTCGAAATAATGCGTAATGACCGAACTACTCTTTTGCGCGCGTCTATATTCCGCGCGCGGAGCTTAAAAAGTCAATATTATCATCATCCGACGGAAAATACTTATCGTCTGTCCGCCCATGTGTGTGGAGCGAAGATAGTTTATCGTCCGAGTGCTTGTGCACAAGAGCTGACTTCAACTAGCGCACAACTTCTGGTCCCCTTTCTCTGGAATCTCTTTCTCTTTCTCTCTCTTTCTCTCTCTTTCTCTCTCTGCGATATTGCTCGCAGCAGATAAACGCCCGCCTGGATAATTTGCTCGTGACACGGAGCCTGGCCAGTGTTACCACAGTCAAGCGAGTTAACGCACCATATGCCACGTCCTGACCACCGTCAGGTGAAACAGGTTGCCTTGCGCGGGCCGCGACGCAAGCGTGGAAAGAGAGAAAGGGAAGGACAGAGCTAGACCTCGGCAACGAGGAGGCCAAGGCAAAAGATCCTTGCCGTCTTCTTGCGCGCCCAACCATTTTACCTCTTCTATATGGTATCTTCTCATCTTCGGATGCGCGTGTATATACGCCCGCGACGCGAGAGCGCGACGACCGGCTTTCTAAGCAACCTGATCGCGACGCGATGGAATTCGCACTCGTCCAAACTCGGCCCCGACACGCTCGTCTTTTTTCTCATTCGTTCCTCCGTCCCGTCTCGCTCCCGTCGCTCTCCCGTTCTACGTTCTCCTTTTTCCCTTTGTCTCTTCGGACCCGGCGAATTCTCCCTCCCCCCTCCCTTCCTCACCCTCGCAGTTCGCTCCGTCAATTTCGCCTTTAGAACGCGTTCTTCTTCCGTTGCCAACGCCTAAGAGACGACGCCTAGAGTTCCCGACGGCTGCGAGCCTCCTCCGTTCTCTCTTCATTATTTGAACTTTTCTATTTCCGCCGCGAAAGTATGTGTGGAGAGTAAGAGAGAAAGAGAGAGAGAGAGAGAAGAGAATCGTGAAGAACTTTATCGCCTGCTCGTGATCTGTTCCTTTTGTAAAAGAAAGCCTGTTATAAACTTTACCTCGTGGAGAGTTCGACGATTCTAGCAGTGTTTTCAGATACCAGTCTCCAAAGTACAAACTGTTTGTTTTGTAGTCGAGATTTTGATCGCGTCATTTTATCTAAATTGTTTGCGTTTGTTAGCTCATTTATTTTCATCGAATCAAAAATTCATCTCTCGTAATTTGAAATTAAAAAAAAAATTATTCCCCCTCCCCCTCCCCCTTTGTATCGCGCGCAAAGTAATTACGCGAACAACATGTCACATCTGCTGCGTCTTGCACATTGAAGCACTTAGGCCTCGTTTTGTGCCGTCCGTAGCGAGGCAAACCGATTTCTCACGGGCGTATAATCGACGAAGTTATTGCCCGACGTGGCCGTGTAACAGCGCGCGCGGTCCTTTCCAGCGCGCGGAATATTCGGGAGGGAGAGCGTTAACGGTGAAAACTTTGCCACTAAGATGCGCTTGAATGGGAAGACCGGGCGCGGCGAAGACGGTATATATATATATATATATGTATATATGAGACGAGGCGAGAAGCGAGAAGTGAGAGAAGGAGAGAAAGAGAGAAAGGGGATTGGGAGCGAAAAGAGGAAAGACCGTGAAAGACGGCGAGAAGGAAACGGGCTCGGTATTTTCGGTGAGCACAACCGCCCGCCTGCATACAAGCAGCGACGTGTTGGAAGACGAGCGCCTGCAGCAGCCTCCTCTCCTCCTCCTCCTCCTCGACCGATCGCGGCATCCCATCGCGGGATGCAAGGATAAACAGGTTTCCTGCGTCCTTATAAGAGAGGCAGGAGGAAGCGAAGGGCGCGCCGAGAGAGGAGAGAGGCGGGAGAGGTGCAAGGGCGAGGCGAGACCACTCAACACGTACCGTAGGAGTGAGAGAAAGGCAGAAAAAAAGAAGAAGAGAGAGAAAGAGAGACCCAGAAGCGGGCAGGAAAGATCGGATCTACCGAGATTGGAAGCCGCGTATATTGAAGAAGAAGAAGAAGAAGAAGAAGAAGAAGAAGAAGAAGAAGATAAAGGGTGGTAGGAGGCATTCAAGAGTCGCCGCCCGATGCTCCGTTCCACGCAAAAAGATACCACGCGCGCTACTTTCGCAGCGGAGAATCGTGCGACGGGAGTCGGACTGTTGCTGACACACCGTTGCTGCCCCACGTTGCTCTCTCTATGTCTGTCGGTGCCGCAGCCAGGCTTGTTCACACGCCGTCTCTCTGTGCTATCGTATACTCTGAGGAAGATCGAGTCCAAACTGCCTCAAGTTCTCTCTCTCTCTCTCTCTCTTTCTCTCTCTCGCGGTTTTTCCCGGAGAATAGATCGCGAAAATACTTGTCTAACTTGTTGACATATTCTCGTTCGGTTTTTTCTCTCTCCCTCTCGTCCCTCCGCGAATCGGTGACGACGGAAGAAATTCTTGAATTTTAAGCAGACGCGTTTGATCATTTCCATTAGATTGCGAGCGACTTCTTCTGCAATTGAAAAAAAAACAAGAAAAGAAAAAATCTCGCTCGCGTTCTCACGCGAGTTCGGAATCGGAATCTATATGTTCGATGAATTACAGATATTACGTCTAATTTTGTGGATTACTTTCTGTATATTTTCTGGAATTAGCGCGCGCGATAATTAAAAGAGTTTGGCCGCGTGTGATTATTGCGTAGGATAATTTATTATTGCTCCGCCAGCAGCAATTCTGTATATTTCGCGCATTGAGCGCTGGTTTACGAGCTTATCACGATTTATTTTCGCTATTCAAACACGCGCGCACACGCACACGCGTGCACGTACATTACGCACACGGATATCCGCGTGAATACGCGAGAATTTTTACTATGCCTCCCTCTCCATCCACTATTATGCTCTTATTTACCTAACTACCGGTACTCTCAACTGCCAGCTCCATTTCCGCGTTTTTCGAGCTCTTTGACGAAATTCAGTCCCCGTGTCAATTACTGAAGCGGCTTAAATCCTTTCGCGCTTTGCCGAAATTAAACGCGCTTTCCTCGCATAGTTTTTCGAGATTTTAGCGGAATTAATTGCGTTCCTCCGCGCGGGCACGACCAAACTTTTTTTTGTTTTTTTTTGTTTTTTGCGCCACGCCGTGAATACTCGTAAATCGATCAATCGACGCCGTCATGTTGTTCTGGTTGTTCATAGTTCGTGCGCAACGCTCGGGGCAATATATATTTCGATGCTCTTTCAAGGGACGCAACACGAGATGGCGAGAAGGGAGGGATCTCCGCTCGTTGATCTCACGAGGCCTCATCGGCCTCGCCTCGTCGTAAATATCAACGCGTTTCTCGCACATTAGTCGAATTAATTAAATGCTAATTATGATCGGGCGGTTGCTCGGCTCGCATACTGATATCGGGCGCAACAGTCCGCCGTCGTCTTTCTCTCCGTGTTACCTTTTCCATACAAGAAAGGCGCGCGCGTCTTCTCGATGGCGCATACCTTGCATCTTATTACAGCTCTCCTCTCCATCCGGGCGTTCCTTCCTTTTCGGACTCGTGTGAATATTGCGCGCGCGCGCGTTATGCCACGAGCGCGAGCGCGCAAATTCTTACACGCGACCATTGCCGTGCGACCATTTATTTCAATTCGCGCCTCGCTCGCCTCGTTTTGCGTTTTTTTTTTTTTTCGTGCGTTTCGACTCCGCCACGAGGCGAGCCGCGGGCCGTTAATCTGGAAATATTCGGTGACAGTAATTAAAGACACGCTTCGTCGAACGCCGACGTTCTGATTGCCCGATATCGTTCGGAGGGATCTTCGAGGTGCGACGACCGTCATCGGTTGATGAACCGAGACAGACGGGAAAGACGAGTTCGTTTGAGGAGCGGAACGGAAATGTATTAATTAAATGTACGTGTGTGTGTGCTGCGAGAAATTAGAGAAACGGGATCGTAGAGATAAAACACGAACAAATGTCACAGTTGTTTATAAGAAACAAAAAAAAAATAAAAAAATAAATAAAACGGTATGTACAAAAAATATCATCGATCTTTGAAAGTTTTCTTGTTGGTGTAATGAGCGTTTTTATACGCGTCTGATGTTAAAGAATGAAATAACAGCAACAACGGCGAGAGCTGCGCTTTTTAATACTACAGCGTTACTATTGAAACAAATTATTGTGTCGGTGCTAAGAAAAAGTATCGCCTTAATCGCGAAAATACGCAAAACAAATCGCGCGAGTCACGTTGTCGAATGTCCAATTGATTGGCAATCAATCGTTGAAAAATACTTGACAATTGGACACGTCATGGCGCGTAATAGATGAAGTGCCAGTATCGACAGTGTGTGTTACGATTGCGTTATCTAGATTCTTGTTATTCGATCACGACGCTGAACAAACGCGTTGTCGCGGCAACACGCGCGCGCGCGCGCGCGTGCCCAACGCTGTTCGCCGCGTACTAAAACGAACGCGCGTTTCCAGAACCAGCAATTACTCCGACTGCGGACACTCGTCGCGTAATCACCTTTAGTCTGTGCGTCGGGAATGTCAGTTACACTCCCTACTGATTCTAATTAAAGTCGATACGACAATTCGTATCGATTTGGATAATCAACTACGGCCGGTGGCCGTTGACACGCCGCAGTATAACACGTTATGTATATGTCAGCGTTCCATTTAAGCAACTTTGAACAACACTTCAGATCTTGAGGTTTCCACAACGTGACAATCTATTTGTCGCTTTTCGAGTTATTGCTCCAAGAAATTGAATTAGATTCGATTAATTGTTCTTTATCAGGGAATTTGGGGTTTTAGGATTTGTCTTCCTCTTGGAATAAACTGTAATGTTGAAAAGGAACTGTACCATTTTTTCCCAGACAGCATAGAAGATTCAAAAGATGTTTCGAAGATGTTTGGAAGAAGAACCGATTTTAACCGTCTAGATTCATTACTTAGAGTCAGTCTGAAGAAAACTTGACGCAATTATATCATTTAAGTTCTGAAATGTAGAGACAGAACTGTTTATTTTTTATAAAAGACTTGTGAATCATTAGATATGATGGCGTTAATAATAAAATGTCCGAGCACACAAATCGATGTGAGAAAAATCGATGAAAGCTGCCGATCAGCCGTGCATGTGAGAGAACGTCGTAATCAAGTCAAGATTTCGAAACGTCGTTTCGAAGTTGTCGCTTTTTATTTTCGTCACAATTTATCAAAGGTATCATTATATCGGAAACCCATCTCGGATTAAAATGTTAATTATCTCGATTATACAGCTTCAAGACGTTGCTCAAAAGTATAAATTAAACAAATCTTTTATTTTTATCGTGAAAATATATTTGACTTTTTTTAAAGCGAAACAGAATTGCGGAAAATCAATCAATCTCTGACATCACACGCAATTTAAATACACCGTCATTTTTCTCTGATATTGGAAAACTTATCAGGCGGCGCCCGCGCGCGTGTGTTTACATAATTTCAATATACTATAAGAAAATAAATGCGAAATCTCTGTTTGATATATATAATTTTTTTTTTTTTCAAATATTGTTAAAAAGATTACCACCGATTCCGATCGGAATTTGGTAGACGTTACGCTCACAGTCGTTTGTACGACACTCACGCAATTTTTTACTCGGGACGGGGAATGTGCGCACAAGCCGAAAATTACGGGTCTGTCTTCGCGAGCGTCCTTCGGCATTTTTTCACGCCTGTTATTTCAACGAGGATACAAATAGGGTTTGACTTTTGCGAGTCTTAATATCCCCCTCGCGCGGCACAGATGCTTGTTCTTGCAAAAAGAAATTACGATATGCTCGGACGTAATTTGTTTAACGTGGCGGTGCGAGAGAGAAAGCAAATCTCCTGTCTCCGCGCGAATCCGTGTTACACACACTGAGGTTACGCGTGGCTGTTGCAACAAAAAAAATATAAAAAAAATTACTCTGCATTTGACAGCAAAAGGAAAAATGCACTCGTGAATTCTTGCGAATTTGAAAAATTAATTGCGGTTATATATTACGACAAAATAGTAGAAAAAATCACGTCACATATATCAACGGCATTGGAAAATATATACTCGTAAACTTGTGTGCAAATCAGTTGTGTTTGAAAAATTAATTCCCAGAAGAGAAGGAGAGAATTTAATGTCAAATTATACCGCCTCTTATTGCCAAATAATTACAATCGCGCAAAATTAAATAGCTATTAAATAACACACGAATAAATGTGTCCAGTAATAATTAGAGCTGCGTGTTTACACGCACACACACACACACACACACGCACACCCACACGCACACGCACACGCACACGCACACGCATATGTTAATGTTTATCTCAACGATATGTTTACGTAAGGGATTCAGCCCCCCGCCGAAATAGTAATTAAAACTATACACTTGAAAATATTATTTTGCAACGCCGCGCATGCATAAACAATGACGTTTACGTCGGGCGGTTTACCGTGTCACTCGTCGCACTTAATTTATCGACGCGCAACCGCAAATTAAACGTTTCGCGTTCGTTACGGAACTCTATAGGGTGACGGTAATTGGAAAATGGATAGGTTGAGGATGTACCTGGCGGTGAAACGCGGTTGCCAATCTTTTTTTGCATTTCCCTATAAATTGCACGTCATCCTGGTGTGATGCTGTTTTCCGGACAAATAACCACCGGCCGAAAAATAGTCGCTGTTTCTCCGGCTCGCGGTTTGTTATTCTTCATGAAATTACACGAGACTTTATTATTACGCACCGGGTGCGGTTACTTGTCAGTCGATGACGTTAATACGCCATAATGCGCCCGGCAATAACCGGCCGGTAACGTTTCCGAAACGTTTTTAAACCGTTAACTCCCGGGCTCTCTCTCTCTCTCTCGCTATGTAGACTCTCGCAGAGTCCAGGGCGCGGTTTGAAATTCCGCTGTTACCGCGTTCGTGCGGGCGCACCTCAACCGTGTAATGAAACCTATCGTAAAAATCGTAAAACCGATATGAGAGACTCGGACATTTGCATTCTCCGGTTCAGATTGGCCGTAATATGGAATATAGAGAATATAACGGATATGCAGAACGTCCAAGGGGAAATGGTCAGTGGAGTCGCTTTAGGCGGGGTCAGCCGGAAAATTTCGCGCGTATAAATCGGACGAAGAATTTTCAGGTCGCTCGATGGTCGATACGTACAACGCTGCTCTATCCGCATAACGCGGAATATAAGAATTTTTCTGATACCTACGACACTGAATATCTCCGTTCGCTCTCGGTTTTCTTTTTCTGTTTTTTTTTTCTTTTTTTTTTTTTTTTTTTTTCCATTCCAAGGTTTTATTCCGAGTGCTGCGCAAATATAACATTGAACAAAAAATTACCGATCGCCAAAATTGTAATACGAGCGATATTACGTTTCGTGCGATTTTTCGAAATCTCTCTATCCTCTCTCCGAACGTCGAGAGAGTTGGTAGAAATCTACTTGTGCGCGCACACACAACGCACCGTGTGTGTTATCAGTCGTTGTATCTTCGCGCACAATGACTCGAGATATCTTTCAAGCGACTCATTAATGTTCCGGTATGTATTGTGTATATATATCGCGACACGCGCGATGCTCTCTCAGACTTGCTTCTATGCTCGAGCATTTAATCTCGATATTAATTTGTACCTTCATTAATACGCCATTCTCGTGACTTCCATATGCACACGACAATGTACGAAACTTTCCCAATTTGACACGTCAATGCCTTCCCTCTTTGAGTATGCGACGCGTGCACACGCCGCTATTCTGCCGACAGAGCGGTGGCAGAGGGCGGCGGTGGTAGCTGCCTGCTTGACATTTAAGGGGATGGGCCCTAAATGACGACAACCGTCGTCGTTCCTGTCGTTCCTCCTCCTCCTCCTCCTCTTCCCCCAACTCCCGGGGTTTCTACCCGCAGAGATCAAACGCAACGACAGTTGAAGTTTCGCGCATGAAAATTCGCGCGCGAAATTGCCAGGTTCTCGCGCGCGCGATCGCGTTTGAACGACCGCGATCTCACAGCATCGGTATAATAATCTCGCGCGCGCAGCATCCTCCCGTGCTATTTTCGCGTGAAACGTACGCGGCCGGTTCGCTGTAAACAAGCAGACCGAAGCGATCGCACGGGACGCGCGCGTATCGCCGAGCGGGGCATCGTCGGACGCTTCGAAATTTATGCGTACCACTGTGCAATTATCCGCTTCGAAGTGCACTTAACGACTTCGACGTTACGAATAAACTCGCGGTGACTACGAACGGGGCCGCTATATCGGCCTCGCCGTGCTAGGAACGCGCGATGTAGAGACACCGCTATTTATTCCCCCCTCCCCCCATCCTCCACCCGTAATACTATACGTTTTTTAATCGAATGCGTTCTTTCATGTTTGAATGTCACACGCGCACAACTGTGTTTTTTTGGCTCTTCAAGTTTATTTCAATGTTAAGTTTTGAATTCTTAATTTTGGAGCTCATTTTAAATGGTTTTTGATCCTGCGGTCTCTTTCAGGATCCTATCGTGTCGAGATGTGTCTGTTTCGAGACTGTTTCATTCAAAGCGTTTTTCACGTTTAACAAATGTTTGTAATTGCGTATGAAAGAATAATGATGCGATAAAATATAATATTGTTACAAAACAAAAACGAGAATGTTATTAATAAGTTACGTAAAGTTTACTCACACAATATATATATATATATATATGATATGTCATCGCAATGTCTCGGGAGGAATAAGAAAAATGTATTTTTTTTTTTTTTTCGGTTCGTATCATCTAATGTATAATATCTTTCCGTCGCGCGCTGTTTGCTTTTTACATCGTATCGATAAACGTTGCAGACATCGAATTTCCTTCGCGAATAGACTAGCGATCCGGGATCAGAAAAATGACGTTTCTGCTGGCAAACTTTTCTTGCGGAAGACGAGGAGTCTAGCGCGCGGAAAACGCGCACGCGGGGGAAACAGGTAACTGAAAAAGTCGTCAGTCGCGCGTTTGGTCGAAAAAGCTGTATCTTTGTGAAACTCTCACACAGAGGAACAATGGGGACGGATCTTTGGATTGTCAGTTGCGGGGTTGCGAGTCGGGGCGACCTTACAATGGAAACTTTGATCAAAATAAAGCTCCGAAGGTAATGGACGGAAAAGAGAGAGAGAGACAGAGAAAGAAAGAGAGAGAGAGAGAGAGAGAGAGCGAGAGTACAAATAAAAGAAAAAAGTTTTGCAATGTTCCACCACCGGATGAAAAAGTAATTTGAAACAGAATTACGTAATTATGTATAATTACGAGAGATATTAATTATTACGGTCGCGGAGTGATTTTTTTTCTTTAAAAATTAAACGATTAAAAACGAGAAATGAGTAACTACTTAAATCGCGCATCAAAGAGCGGACGCAAATCGATTTAATGGCGGAAAAGTAACGAGGAGTTTCGAGATATTTCATAATTTTTTAATCGCAGTGAGTTGTGTTGTAATAATAATAATAATACTAACAAGTATTAAATGCGCATCCTGCGCGCAAACGTGCGTAGCTTTAATTTTCCCACTCAGTGAATTACACGCTTTTGTGGTAATTAGGAATTTATCTGAACGAACAGCTATCAAAGGACGAGCAAGGATCAAAGTGCGCCAATTGTCAAGTTCATCGTGGCAGAATGAACGACCGCGTAGTCATCGGTAATCTACCATTCTATACAAACTGCATGATCTCGGTTATGGCCATCGTTGAGGTTCTCTCATTAGAGCCGCTTGCTAATGAAGCGATTCGTTTACGCGGTTATACCTATCGGTTCATTATTGCGCCATCCCCGTGTGACACGGTCAAACGGGGGCTTTTATTAAAATGCCAAGAACGATATCGCTTCCGGAATCCCTCTATTGCCGTTTCCGGCATGGTTACCGGCCGTTTATCTCTGAGAGCGCGCGCATGTGCGTTTGTGTATCTGTGCAGAGAGAGAGAGAGAGAAGAAAGAAGAGAGAGACAAACAGAGGGAGGGAGAGAGAGAGAGAGAGAGATCGGCTGCAAGTTTCCACATGAAACAGACCGCTGCTCCCAATACTGGTTTCTCTGTGATCGCGGACACGCTGCCTGGTCGCACCCAAGCTGGAGGAACTTTGCGCGGGATATACGCCGAGACCAGATTTTTATTTGAGGGCTCGCGTCCCCTGATCCTAAATTAACTCGCAACAACGTGTGCCGTGTGCATACTCTTGGCCCTTTCAATCACGTGGCGTTTAGAATTTCACCGACGCGTGAACGAACGCCCGGTCGCCGATCCCTTCTTTCCCATCATCGCGCGCGGGTAATTGCAAAAACGAAAAAAAAAAAAAAAAAAAAAAGATACGCTTTTTGCTTTTTTTTCCTATTACTATTTATTAATTATGGAACACGCCCCAAGTTTCGTCATTAAACTTTTTCTTACTCGCGCGGTCTTAAATTAGAAATGTCACGAGTTACGGGAAACTTGTTCGTTCGGTAATTTACCGTTTTCGGAATGTTTATCTTCGGCATCAGTTTCTGCCGCAAACTTCATCGTCTGCGACTTGGGAAAAGAAATATATATATATATATATATAACGGAAAATATTTCACAGCTTGCGAGAACATTTTTGTTACAATTTTATATTTTTATCATGGGAATTGAGTGAAACGCACATCTCGAATTTAAACAATTTTCTGTTTTCATGAAGTAGTCAACTTGTGTTTTATTTTTGTATCTCTCTCTTTTTCGTGTCCTTGATCACAATCTAATAAGTTCTAAATTTGCCAAATTTGTTACATGATGAATTTATAATATCGTGTTAATTGAAGAAAACTTAAATTAAAGTCAAAAACAAAATATTCCGGTCTTGCTTTTGCCTTTAAAACTAAATTGGATTAACCGTTTTAAATTGGATTGTAATTGCTACGAACTCTCTCGGAGATCATCTCTCATTATCTCAAACAATTTTTATTTAAAAATATCAATGTTTCTGTCTCGTACATTTTTTAACAAATCCAAGTATCACCGTACAAACAAAGCAAAATTGGCGACTTAGCAGAAAAAAAAAAAAAAAAAAGAATATATCGGGGGTGGATATATTAACAAACCAATCTCCGATAAACTTGCGATTCACGTATGATGCGACGCACGCATACGTTACCGCTCGTGTTGTAATTGTGTCGGCGAAGGTCGTTATCGCTTTTCGATATTTTCGTCGTGTGTATTTCCGCCGAATATATATCGCGCACGTACGACGAACGATCGGCACCGCCAATTCTCTACATACACGTGCGTTTCTCCGCGCAAACTGACTGCTCCGGCTGCATATGCATTAGAGAGATTATTTGTAATCAAGTTTCTGGCGTGAACCGTGAATTGGAATGCTTTTGATTGACCTACTTCACTATGTATCGAGGGTCAACGTCTGAACATCCGAACCCGTTATTACGTATAGACGTGTATCCCCGGCTGTCTGCGCGCCACTAAGAGAAACAGAGAGAGAGAGAGAGAGACAGAGAGAGAGAGGTTACGACTACATTATAATCGATCAAATCCGCCCAGATCACTCACGAGCAGGGCCAGATTAGACTATATCGGACAGACCGTGCCAACGGTGGATCCCCGTACGACGTGCTTGTAATCGGCCAAGTGCGGAAACGCGAAATACAACGAAACTTAATAGACCGTACATCCCGTCGTATCGCACCGGCTTGTTTGCACGAATAAATCGCGAGATAAACAGGCCAAACACACAGATTGAAATTTCGGTCGTAGACCGAAAGAACGAAAACGTGTTCCGGGACGATATAATTATACAATCACGCGCGGTCGTCGCGTTTGTTTCAAACAACGCGGCAATTTATCTTAAGAGAGAGAGAGAGAGAGAGAGAGAGAGTGTTTGCTTAAATCCGGTTATATCGACGAAACGCGAGGGCGCGTTCTCGAACATTCGCAACGAGCTCCCTGGGCGTAACCCACCTGGCGCGCACCCGGGAGGGTAGAAACGAAAAGAAGCAAACATCTCTCTATCTCTCTCTATCTTTCTCTCTCTCTCTCTAGCATCGATGTATTATTCATACGCCCGTGACGCAGAAAACAAATTCGTTCGTTTACGCAGAACGGGGGAAAAAAAAAAAAAAAACTAGCGCGCTTAACGAGCGTCGCTCTCTTCTTCTCGTCCAATATTTATTGCGACAAGGTAGTTTACACGGACCCGTGATCCCAACTTATCCTCCCTTCAAATTTTCATGACGCGCCGTGAAATATTCGCGAGTCATAATCTTTTATCTCTCAGAAGCACCGCAACGAGTGCCGCAGCGAAGGTTGGCTCACGAAAGAGCTCGCGACACTGAAGTAAAAGTCAAATAACATCGATGGCGTTTTTATTACGGGGGTTGCGGATATATATATTCTCATTCAACGTTTTGGGGTGGGACGGGAATTGGATAGACCAACGAGACGAGAGAGAGAGAAAGAGAGAGAGAGAAAGAGAGAGAGAGAGCGTAGCTCAACAATGAAAGAAAACGGGATCGCGCAGGAATGACGAAAGGCAAGAAAGTACGCGAGGGCTTCAAGAAGCGGAGGTCGTTGTTACTCGCGTAAGGAAGGGCAAAGCCCGCTCGTAGTTCGCCAAGGCTCCGGAGCTCAAACCGTTGAGAAACACAAAGCTTCTTTATCTCCGCCCTTTCGTCCGTTTCGTTTCACCCGGCGAAGCAATCTTCCTCCTTTCTTTCCTCCATCTCGAGGTTTTCCATCCCCTCTATCTTATTATACCGCTGCGCGTACGTCCGTTGATCTTGGTGTCGCATCTAAAACGATGGAAAAACAAATGAGCCAACGTTCCGTGGAACCAGGAAACATGATCTCGAGCTTTTTCTTTTGTTTTTTTTTTTTTACTTCGCAAGTCTCTTGCTGGTTTCTTTCGCGCAAAATTTCGTCGCTACTTTCGGAGAATCATCCGGTTTTGTGAAAAAAAAAAAAAAAA